>NW_008751699.1:330496-366790 GCF_000715545.1 Opisthorchis viverrini | reverse complement strand
GTTTTCTCAATTAGGGCGGGTGTTGAATCACCCGGTCAAGTCTCACGACGCGCAGAAATTCGACTCCCACCGGGACTTGGTGGGTTAATTAGCATAGAGCTGGAACGATAATTGCCACACTGTCTGACCGCGAAAGAACTTGGTTTGCCAGTCCCATGTTTGGATGTTAATGAGTCAGTCGGTCTGCTCAAGAGAAGGATGTGCATACAAGCATTTCCGCCTAAATTTATATCCGTGGAACTACATGGTCTGAAAATATCTGAAAACTGCCGTGATCACTCATATTTCTAAACCGGGGAGAATTTTTAAAAATAAAATCAGGTTTTTAGAATCTGTGAAGAAACGTGACAGTGAAGAGATATTGTAGCCAAAGTTTTGATATTGTCCAATCAATTATTATGAAGGCTGTTTTCTTGCGATCCTCGGACAGTACTTGGCGGCCCCGCAAGATACCACCGACAATTAATCTACCCCCTTTTCCAGAAGAGTCGATTTCAGCTTGATGTGTCGGCATGGCCCCTTTTCTTTACATGACTCTAAAGGTCCCGTGCACTCGATCAGACTGGTGATTGTACTGCACATTTTGGATGAATTACTCAAGGTCTGATATTAGTGCACGCAATATTTTCCCATGAGTGATGCAAGGAGAACTGCGATGATATCACGGTATGAGGGGAGGCTTTCATAAGAAATTGACATTAAGATCAACCTGCGTGATTAGTTTCGCTCTTTGTGGTAAGTGCGTTATTTGTCTCGTCACGGAACTGTGCGCGTGTAATATGGTTCTTGTGATTTGTCACAACTAACAGAATACGAAAGCCAATAATGTTCTTATTTCATAGACCGGTTGGATTCGTTTCAAAGACTCCAGACAGCATACCCATCATTATGTTGTCCCTGGTAACCAGTCTTCTAAACAAGGAAACTTGGAGCATTTCAAGCCCATAAAATTTAGATTATAGGGAAACAAAATCACTTAATTGTGGTGGCTGAGTTATAACTGTCTGAAAAATGCTGTATGCTATCATTGAAAATTTCTCCTAAACTCTACGTCACTTGCTTTTAAAAGACACGCCCAATAAGTCATCACTTGAATTTAGCAGAAAAATAACTCATTGGTCTCCTTCATATTGTCTTTCCGGGACATGTTTCTGTGTTTAACGAACTGTGGATTATCCACATTACACTTTGGAATCTATATTTTGGAATCTATTTGGAATCTATATTTTAGACGGTTTAGTTGAGGAATTTACAGGAATGGCGACAGATGATGGCAGTCTCATGGCTTTCCAATACAGTCAGGTAAAAGGAACGGTGACTTATCAACCAAGTTATTCGTTTCGCCATTTGTCAGAGTTGGAAAACTCTTTCAACATTGTTATATATGACAATATTTGAAACTGATGGATGGATGTCGTGCTTCATGGATGTTAGCATGAGCGGCATGAAGGATCAGCGCATTTTACAGCCGGATTCGGTAGATGATTCCGGAAGCCTCAGTTGCTTACGGCCAGTGGAGCATTAAAACGATTTTATTCATGAACAATCTATTCGGAGACGGCAATACCACTGTATAAATTGCCAGCCTACTTGAAAAAATGCATCCGAGTTTTCCTTGGTGTCGCTAATGATGAGTGATATTATGTAGAGTAACGCCAGCCAATTTTTTGACAGAAATGGACAGATAAAATTCAAGTTCCCAAAAGCGAGTCCATGATGAAACCGAAGTGGTCCAAGAAACAAAATGAGTAAGTGTTTTGTAGAAGATGCACGCAGGATTCTTTTTACCGTTATACCTCTAAAAGGATTGTTTTTCGAGAATAAGCGTTTGTGGCCCCATCCTTTTCTAGGCTCCATTTAGACTCGTGGCAATGGCATAGTAGTAGTATAGTAATGCTGGGCGAAATAGGGCTAATTGAGCCTCGCTTATTCCATACTCTGAATTAATAAGACCAATACAGACATATTTGCTGTAATCGGGCTTTGCTAGAAATGTGTCCGCCGAACCAAGTTTTATCCTGTGCCCTAAAATCTCGAAGTTTGCCATAACTATCAATGTATCATTGATCAAAACGATTTTCATACCAGTCAGTAAATAAGACTAAATACATGTATATTTGTAATGTACTACTTATGAGGTTGCTGAAAATATTTCAGCAACCTTGTGAGTAGTACATTACAAATATACATGTATCGCGATATTTCAAATATCGTAGCGACTGAAACATGAGGCGGCCTGGTGCAGCACATTCACTTGCCTGAGAAAATCATAAACGAGAGATTCAGCTGGGTTCCAGGTGAGTCTCTCGAAAGAACCAAATTAGTGTATATTCGCTAAAGACCAAATACACATCAGTTCGACACGTTATCCCGAAATCCAGAAAAATTGGCGCTCTAGATTAAGTCTGCCTGCCTCGTTTCCTTCATTTTTTTCCGAAGTTTGATCCCGTAAGTTTGCCAAATTTAAGCACCTTCCCCAAAACTAAAGCTACTTCAAATAGGGCAAATGGTTTTGGTCATATAAGTCGTATGTGTAAGCGAAGAACCGGTCTACAAATGGGGCATTTTAGCCAAACTGCAAATCATCATTTTGTGAGGAAGCACGGTGACTGATATATGCCGGATTTAATATGTCAACGACGGTGAACTCAACAAGTTGGAGGAAAATGAATGGTCAGAAAAATTATGCGACCAACCATCACGCATTACAACAGTTAGTCCATTTAACGCAATCCTGTGTAGAGGCTTGGCTATTTGTTCACCCATTCCTAGCCTCCACGACACCATGTAACGGCGAAATCTTGGCTGAGAGGTCAGTCGGCCGACACAGCCAGGAAAGTTACTGGGTCGTCGTTCGAGGTGCCGCCAAGAATACACACCCCTCGTGAGCCCCATTAAGAGTGAAAGAAGGTGGTTCCCTCCCTTGATGTGGTTCATGATAATGATTGTTTTGAGAGAGGAAAAGAGACTGTTCAAACAAGAATACGCCGGGCGTGAAAAAGCTGTCGTAGGGTGTCATAAGGTTTAACAAATCATGATTAATCCAAAGATAAAACCGTCTTGAGTGATCAATCCTTAGAAGAATTTTGTTACTTTAGTTGTTATATAGATTTTTTACATTGCTTCAGTCAACCGTTCATAACAAAGCTGAGTCAGTTTTTTTATTTTTGGGGCTATCCCAGCCCCGTCGATTACAGTTTGGTATAAGTATAGTTCAAAAAATTCCTCTTGCGCTTATCCCAAATTGTTTAAAATCTTTTCCCACCCCTCCAGAGTGTGTTAGTGAAGGCTCATTTGAGTTTGCATTAACCCATCTGACCTTCTAGATCAAGCAGGCTAACAGGCACCTTATTTCAGACCCATTTTTGCTGGTTAGTTACTTATCTTTTCCATTGTTTGAATTGCATGCTTACTGCATTCGTGGTGTAATCGGTGTCTTTCTTTAACGGATCAAACACAAAATTACCCCCAAACACTATACCTACTACAGCAGCAATTGGTGTAAAAAACGATTGAAGTCACTGTTTCAGAATGGTTTGGAATTCGGTGGTTGAGAATGAGAAAGTGTTCGCTATAGCTGTCTTCCCACTATTTGATCAAGTTAGGCCAGTAAGCCTGTAAAAGCTTGACGCTCTGGCCACAGACTAGCTTAGTGCTTCAATGAAAGCTATATCTTGGTTGCCCGTGTTGTTTAGGAGCCGTTGAGATCCTGAACGCTCAAGCTAAAAAGTCCTAAAAGGGGAAAACGGAGAAGAAATAGAGAAGAAAAACAAATGGACGACAATCTCTCAAGATTGTTCTGTTTCCCATTCTTAGAACATTCACCCAGACAATCTAGAATATACCAGAAAACCTTGATTTGCCTAGCATACAGGCAGTGACTCTATCCAAAAGTCCTTACTGTTCCATGGGTCGTGGAAAGCAGACAGAAACACGCATTGAGGAGGGCAGTTAAACGACCTTCAGGCGCTGGATACGTATCCACAAAACATTTTTTTCGCCTTTTCCAGAATGCATATGGCCAACAATGTACCAAAACGCTGTGCTATGATCTCCAAAAACCAGATAATGACAGCTACGTGTGAAAGCTTTGAAGGCTCGGGAACCCCCCCCCCATATCAGATTTTATTTTGCTCTGCGTGACATGAATCAGTTTATCATTTAGGTGACACGTGTCTAGTGCATAACCTTGAAAGTGACAACAGACAATGGAGTAAATGTTCGAAAAGGGTCGTTCCAGAGGAAAGATTCTACAAAAAGTTTGACCAATGAATACCCACCGGTAGACTAAAATGCATCTGGAATTCTGATTAGGTTCACTGATCGTTTTCGGATCATAACCCTTCTAGGATGGTTCGCACGCCGTTGCAACCAGAAATCCAGGCAGCCAATTTTAGGCTGACCGAAATCGGCCACTCAATAGGTGCAAAGTTGCAACTGTCACCTTGCTTTCCTTAAAAACAAGGTGGACAATTTCTTTCGTATTTTACACCTGAAGAAGAGTCTAGTTATGCTGTTGGGATGACTTAATCATGCAGCATCCCATCTTTATCTTCATTGACTGGGTTTAGAGGGAGTGCTAGTTTATCACTGATCAACTTCTGGGTGTCGCTCATTATGGAGTTGAATTTAGGTCAAAATACCATCGGACCTTTCACACTTTCATGGCACTAGAGAGTAGTTATTTACTCAATTCGTACTAGTTTATCCTAATTCTAGGTGTCATAGTAACGGGCTGCGTCACATGACTCGGGTTCACGCGTCGTCGCTCATTTCATGGTGCAAATACTCATAGAAAATTTCGGACAGAAAAAAGACCTCGATTTTGTTATCCTGGCAACTAACCAGGTGATAAGGCAACTAAGCATGAAAGCGTTTAGAAACAACCAGTATTTATGTTACAGCCGTAGACAAGATCACGTCGGCAAACGTCACGTGAGCTTATATCGATACATCAAGACCACCCGCATTCATGATAGATCGAGCGAATGCAGAAGAATGAACAGGGTAGCGCAATATGGGCTCCGCACAAATGAATTGTGCATGAGTTGGTAATGGGCTATTGAATGTAAAGCGAGAAATCTCAAGGAAGCTGTTTTTAATCGACTGAGGAAATACAAGCGACCTTAAACTGAGTACCTTTACCAAACAGAAACTGTGGAAATTCCCAAGAAAACTACGGTCAAAATTGTAAAGTCTTTATTGTACCACATGATAGCTGTTCTGTGTTGTTTAGACTTAAATGCTGGGTGAGTGTGGACGCAAATGTATGGTGGAGGAAGTCAGCCTTGCGATCTTCAGAAAATTGAGCGCAAATATCTGTTTTTATATTGTCCAACACTCACTCCATCCGCACTGTGTATGCTACGATTAGAATAATGAATCGGTTGAAAGTTTTACCTGCTAGGCCCCATTCCAGTAGCATACTGCGTCTGTGCGATTTGGTTTGCAAGCCATTTTGCAATGCCGTGGCTGCGCAGTCGCATTGAGATCGTATAGATGTTTTCTTTTTGCAAAATTCACACCCTAGCACATGTAGGGTTTAAGAACTCGGGTGGGCGAAGTAACTGGCTTTATTTACCGAAGCAAGTGGCGTCAGATCTTTGGCACTGAAAACTCAGTTCAAAGTCAAACTCTTCAGTTTGTTTCATTGAATTGCCCGATCGTCAGTGGGTGCACCACATCTAGGGGAAATCACCACATTGACAACCATCGTCATGAACGATAAATCACTGTACAACCACGTCTTAGTTAACGGGTGCTTTGTTAGTGACAACTTGGGCGATGAAGATCGAGGAGGGATAAGGTTTTTGTTGACAGTTAATTAGTTCGGGCACTCAAAACCTATCACATCGGTTCATCTTGTGGATGTACATCTTTAGACATGCAAAGAAGCCCTTCTGATTTCTTGCGATTAATAAACGCTGATTTTGACGTGAACAAACCCAGGCGCTTGATTGCTTTGTGCCCATGATATGGGAGGTATTCTTGGCTGACACAAGGGAACAACACACGGCAGCCTCGGACGAAATGATTAGTTTAAGTGTTTTATAGACAGTTCCGTGTGGTTTGCACTGGTTGACACTTTATGACCTTGCTCTCGGTCGATAGATTATGTGTTGCATATTGATTTGAGTGCACTGTAGTACACTAGACTGTGATCTGTCGAAATAGATCATGGTATCTGAATTGTACTCTGCTTTGAGTGGATTCCTCATATGAACCAGAAGATGAACTGCTTTAGCGCGCTTAACCTTTTAGACTGTACGTCTACAACTGCGCTACGTCTGGCATCACGTGGCCATCGTTGTAAAGATGAACATTTGTTGCCGGTAGCTAGATAAGGGCAAGTACCTCGGCTGCGTCTAATTACTGTTGAAAGCCACCTGGCCATCCATCCTATACATTGTAAGTTTCAAATTCCCACACGTCCCCAAACTAACTGGCGGATGTGAGCCATCGGCTGGGGATGCCGATGGTTGTAGAGCCTATCCCACTGTACACTCTGGGACTTACACCTCGAGCATCCGGTTGTTTGCTCAGATGCCTCGGGGAATTTTTTGTGACAGTTACCATGGTCCACGGGAGACATCGGCCTAGTTTGATGCAATAGTCGAATGCGGAAACGAATACCAGCCGAGCATTTGATAAGGCATGCCTTAGAGCCTTCAATTAAGGTGGTTAGGTTTCTGTTTGAACTTTCTCTCCAAGTTCATATCACCTGCAACAAATTCGTGTTCTCCTGTTGATCACAAGTCAAGCAGCACTCCACAGCTGACTGGGAGATGGGCACATCATTGGTTTCAGTCACCGTCCCTTCCCTTATGTAAGCGCCGTCCCATGACAGTGGAAATTTCTCCATTCGGTAGGCGTAGTTCTAAACCAGATGGTTTATCCGAATGAGAATCTATCTTGTAATGAGGAACTGATCGGGTGACAAGTTGGTGATGAAAGAGTAGTACCGCCTGTTCTTTGGTGGTACCAGGGTAGTATTGAACAAGACAGGGCTATCCTATTCGTCCTCAGGCTTCCCCTTTTTCTTGCTTTCAAAGCGTCCCTGGTCGTCAGTATAAAAAACACGCAGGCGCCTCCCATAGGCTTGCACAGAACAGGTGCTAGTGCGTATAGAACTGACAGACACATTTAAATCTCGTGTATGTTCCGTGTCAAGGGAAACCGGTTAGTTAATTTAAGAATACAAAGAACAGGTGTTCTGAGGAAGTCTATCCACATCCTCGACAATTGTGTGCCAAAAAGTCATTCTGAAATGTTGAAATATGGGCGTTCGCGGTACCACTGCCGTCCGATGTGTGTAAGTGTTTGGGAAGGAAATTCTTTAGTTTTACCCAGAAATTCTCACATGGAACATTTTTCAATGGACCTGAAGTTTAAAACCCGCAAAAATTACGTGTCAGGTACCGTAGTCTGTGTAGTGCCGTAAGCGGAGTTTGCCTTGTGGTTCTTCTGTCTAATTCACTAAACCGCAGACTGTGGACTGTGGTATGTAATTTCGCACAAACACCAAATGTGACGAGTGCCCGGCGCTGGAATTTGCATCAAGGCTCCCACCCAGTAAGCAATTACGGAAAAGACTGACTTTAGATTCAACGACTGGATGTTCTATATGAAAGTCGAGTATGAGCGACAACCGCAATCAGGTTAACAAATTAAACACATAGAAAGGACTGGTTACTGCTTTGACAACAATCTTGGTTAGACAGAAAAAGAGGCAAATATAAATTCACTCAGGTTATTTGTCCGGCTAACCTAATTTAAATTACACTGATTCCCTTCCTATTCCATTGTGGAATGTCCCAGTCCAGGCGGCTATCCGCAGCAACTAGCAACAGTAAATGGACGAGAGATAAACGCTAATGTCGTTCTTCTTTCACGAGATGGTCAGATGACCAAACCAGATTGTTTCGGCCACGACCGGAATGTATTTTACAACAACGCCCTAGGAATTACTGTTCTGTCTCCTCAGATCAAAAGCGATGCCGTATTTTCCTAATCGGATGATGGAACTGTCATATATCGCCTCGTTTATTGTTCGTTTGAGCAGTTAATTCAGTGAACCCCATGTTTACATTTCTGCGTAATAAGGGATGGAACCAAGCAGCGTAGCTACACTTTGCAAACAAAAAGGCAAGCACAATTCTGCAACACAAGACCCAGGCTATATGTAGCACTTGCTGAAAACGCACTGGCTTAAAACCGATGAATTAAAACCGGCTTGGCATCAAAAAATTCACACATCTGACAGGGTTTTCTGGAACTTGTTCCAAGCAGCTGTCATATTATGCAAACATAAAATAAACACTGCAAAAAATAGGTTCATCCATCAGGTGAGCACTGAGATTACACTTTTTGCTAAAGATACAAGCGACTATCAACCACTTGTACGCCTACACGGACGGGTGGCACATTCAGACATCATTTGCTCGTAAACTTTAGACAACTTTATCACTGAAGACCATCCACCATCTTGTCACGTCGGAAACGTTCACACGCATATCCGAAACGCAGGTCTCATTCGAACATCCGTAAGGTTTCCGTGCTGTCGTTATCCTACTTTATTCTCACTATCGCTCTCGCTCTCGTTGTGCTGCACAACTGCACCTTCCAACTTGGGAATACAATGACGAACCAGTAAGCCAACCGTATGTAGACACCGCACATGCAGCTATATTCTTTGATCTATCGACTGGCTTAATGACTATGTGCCAGACTAACTCTGCTATTGTACTGCCTCATTTATTTCCCAGAGTTCTAATGAATCCCCTAATCTCTGTGATCTCACAGTTTCCAGGCCTTTAGTCCCAGGGCTATTTCTCCTGACAGGTACTCTGCGAATCTCCCGTATTGCTATCCATTCCGATATTTTAGGTCCAGAAAACATTAGCGTATTGAGTTCACTTGTGTTCCATGCTTAACGATTATCTGCCCTGTCATTTTGCCTATGACGAGTAGTTTGACGGTCAGTGCTACATTCTGTCCGCAATGCTGCTGAAACAATGAATTAAACAGTAACAGGAAAAATGCGGTCTCGCAGAAGCATTTGCCAAGTGTGGATCGTTGCGATGCGTGACCTTCGACGAAGAAGTCCACTTTTCCTGAGATGTCCTCTTTAGCTAAATCATGGGGGAACAAATTCGAACTAACAATCAAATCAATTTTCTAAACTTGTACCTTTGCACCATTGTTTCCATGAGGATTGCGGAAACACTGGCACTTACTCTGGAAGACAAACTAGAATATGTCTTCGTAAGTGTCGAAGCTTCAGTGAAACTGAACTTTATTTCAGACCTGAAGTTTTCTTGAAGGTAACAAAATCACCGGACACACTGCCAGAGAGCAAACTTTCTGTCGGAGTGAATGGTTTTTACTTTCATGGGTATGTTTGAGCTTAGAGCTGAGGAGGTCGTATCATTTTTTGCTTATCCTGCCCGGGGGCACAATATATGAATTACTGTAGGTATGTGAAATCAGGTACGATATATCCTCCTACCATTAGTGATGTGTGCTTTATAGCATATTACCATCTGCAGTCATTGTTAGGTCTATTGTCATCCCCCATTCATCTTGTCTAACTGCATTCGCCTTGTACGTGAATCGGTGTCCATGTGCTAAACGGCCATTTGGTCATCTCTTCCCATCATTTTTCACAGTGAAGCTTTTCACGCACAGTCCTAGTGGAGCACGATGACAAACCACTGACCGCCGTTGGTAATGAACTGACGTAAGCTCATACTATCATCCTAACTCAACTAGATTCTAAAGATATGACTAATCCACCCCGAATTATCTTGGTGGGTGATAAATCTACTTTATTGATACTGCCGACACACAAATACAGATGGTATCATATGTTGTGGACACATAACTAACCTACCCGTCTGCACTTGGTCACGATAATTACACTGCTTGTATGTGTGCGTCAATGACAGTTGCTGCACTTGGTTGAGTTTGTGCTGACTTGTCATGCGTATACAACCAGTGGTGTGTAGTCGTATGACCGACACCATGACAGTATGTTTCCCGGTGTAAAGGCACAAAATGACCATGACTCACCGAAGCCACGCCCACCAGACCCTAGTGTCACTTACAGGCACTTGGAATAGATGGATGCCCGGGGCTATATGAAACGTGGTTAAGCAGTCACACTGAAGAAGTGTGTGGCCAAATCAACAATGTTGTAATTGTGTTTGATTGTATCCTGTTGAATGTTGACAAATTATGCGCGTGTGTATTCCACGGGCTGTTGGCATGGCCGCACGCGCTTCTATACGAAGTCTTGATTCAATTACTGCCTTCGACTCTTCTGGAAATCCCACACCGAAGCTGGATTTCCAGCCACTCCACCTAAGCCTGGTCATCGGCCTAATTCAATTTGCAACCAATTTACACGCATATCGCGTCGAACAAAATAAGCAGTACCAACCAATCAACCCGTCTGAGTAGTCCCAAAGTGAACAGTGTAGCCTTCAGCTAAATGCCGCTAACAAGCTCGAGGCAGGCATGAACACATCTTCGTAAACTGTAGCTATGGTGAGGTGGAAATGGAACACGATGTGTTTTTGTGACAGACCTGCTTGCATCCAATAGATATTTAAATTTTATTTTGTGTTGAACGGCCAATTTCTGGGTTAGCTCTTGACGAAGCAACGAAGGCGTATTTTAGTCACTGAGCCTAGATGCGCATAGAAAATTTCATCAGCATTTGTCAACATGAGATTCAATCAGCTCCTAATCCACTGAGCTGGTTTTCAACAGCCGAACTCCTCTGGGCATCATGCCCGTATTTGCAACTACAACTGAGACTTAATGAGTGACTTTTGGTGGACAGAACGAACAGCAAAGTGTGAGCTCGGTCACTAGACTGTGTGTAATCGGAAAATTTCCTGCGCTCCGCGACAAGCATGCACTCTAGATTAGTTAGTATTCGAAGTTGAGACATGCTCGTCCAGCTGTGTTCTCGAAACATGTACAAATGTAGAGCATAAAATTGCACACGTAGTTCTCTCAGGGAAGACACGGGCCTTTTTAACGGTTCTTTTCGACACGTCTCACTGTAAAGTCGGACGATGTAGGGCATGGGATAGCGAAGAACTGTGCTGGTTTCAGAAGAGCTTGGTAAACATTCGGTGGGTTTTGGGCCGTTAATTGACACTAAACGCTGATCTAGTTTGAAGAGGACTTACTGATTGGTTCCCCGTCTGTCTTATAACCTGGCCAATTTGGTGACCTGTTCACTTGGCCTGAAGAAGCTTTTGTGTCAAAAGCGAAACGTTGCCCAAATAAAAACTGACGATTGTTTACCAAGCTCTCCTGAAATGATGACTTCTGAATCGGTTCCAAACTTTTTCCAACTGTGCTGGTTTATTTGAAACAGTGCCATTCTACGGAAAGCAGGAAAGTTTTATGAAATTTGAATTTCTTTATTTTTATTTTGATCAAACATTCTGAGCCTAACTGTAAACCTGACACTTGATTTTGTCAATTATGGCTAGAGGATGAGGTGATAACTATGAGTAGGTGTTCTAACCGCTCCGTAAGTAGCGGTTTATCCCTTCTGAAGGAGACCAAACCCAATTACACACTTTTTGCTCCGTAAATTTTTTTCCCACAGAACCAGAAACAATTCAGTGCACTGACTTAACAAACTGGTTACCCTCTGTGAATGAGATTGTTGGTATATATTCTTCACCTGCAGTTGTATAAGTTATATTTTCCAGTACCTGTCAGTAGAATAAAGTGTATCAGGTTTCAAGACTTCGTAGCTCTTGTTAACTGCTATTTTTCATGCTCAATATCATCTTCCCTCTTCCTATCAATATCAGTCACATTACTGTACATAAGTTTGTTTTACTTAGATACAATCGCAACCGCCCGCCTCTTGGGTTCAACGTGACTTTGATACTTTCGCTGAGTGACTGTTGCTGTGACTGCCGGTTGGCTATAATTGGCTGCTACTAACTCTAAACGTGAACAAAAATTTTAGCTACAAACACCGGACTAATCTATTCACACCTGTGGAGTAATACTGCGGTCACCGGAGATTTGGAATACCAGGAAGGTAGATCTTCTCTTCTTAGTGTGGTGGTTCAAAGGGATACGGAACTACGGTATCTCCTATTGTGAACTGTGAGTCAAGATTTGCATGGAATTTTCTCCTTGTGACTTTGTATCTGCTTTACATTAGTAACTTGCTCTGTCCATTAGAGACCCCATAGGGCTGTTAACCACAACAACGTCGGCCGGCAGGCAACCAGATGACAATGATCATATCTAAGTTTGTGCTGTTATCCAGTGGAAAAATCCAGCCTCGTGTTTCTATTTACTCGATGCGGCAGAGAGATAAGCTGGATCAAAGTAAAAACACTTTTCACTGAACATTTTAGGCGATGTACTCAACAAATTTTACCAAGCTAAAAGTAGTATATCAGGGTACTGGGTGCTTGCATAAATGAAGTGATCTCGAAAATCCCAAAAGTTTGTGGCACGCTTCTAGGTGTTCATTTAACAGCTTAATTTGATTTACCTGAAAACGTGCTTCAAGACTTGCTTATCTAACTTCTCACATTAGAAACCACAGCGTGCGAATGCCGTACCTAACCTGAAAATAAAAAAGAATCGAACCTTTTACCATTTTAAATCTTTTTTTCCCGTTTTCCGCATAGATTTCTATTCGATAAACGTTGGCCTGTAGTCAGATTGTTGCCACGGCTAAATTACTTTCGAAACGAACTAATAATCTTTTTTTCCCGTTTTCCGCATAGATTTCTATTCGATAAACGTTGGCCTGTAGTCAGATTGTTGCCACGGCTAAATTACTTTCGAAACGAACTAATGTTCAGCGGCTTAAACACAACGGCCTTAATATTTCCGAAACCAGTTATGGTACTCAGACGGAGTGCAGTAATTGCACAATGCTCTCAGCTGCAAAAGTGCAGTTCTTTTTCCGCCCCTCACTTTCCAACCAACCATCAAAAGCCTTCCCATCACCTCAAATTAACTCGCATTGTTCAAATACATGTTATTCAATTAGTATCAAGGGTTTTTGGATCTATAAATGTGGACTGTTGGAAGATTTGAGGAGTTGATTGGAGCTTTCGTCATGTAATCAGAGCCTACCTATTCTGAAAGGCCAGAAAGCATTGTACGAAGATTTCCTCAGCATTACGTATCCACGAATCTTTATGATATAATGAGCACGCAACCTTCTGACTGGCAGTCGAACTCTGAACTGTTCAGATCCGAACGGATAACATTCAGTGTGGTTAATATGTACAACGTTATTCAAGAGTGTTTCACTCAACCAATACACTGGAAGCAGATAGTTATGTCTTTTCAACCTATCAGTTCAAGTCTGCTTTTTAAGGAGTCGTTTAGGTCTTTCGTGTCCTGTCATTCTCTTCTGAATTTTATGTAATGGATCCGTTAAAATTTCACTGTGACCTTCACGGCTTGCGACCAGATATGAGTTATTGATCTGTGCAACTTGTACTCCGTGGACTCGGTACAAACAAATTATCATCTGACCTGAAACAAGTGTTTGCAAGCTTGATGTACCATTGCGACTGAAATCTGTGTAGGTAGAATTCCGAAGACTAGACGGCCTGACATAAACCACTGAACTTAACTGAGATGTATATTGACCGTATGACGAAGAGGATTTCTGACGACAGTGTTGTGCTGGCGCGAGAACGATACACTTCATTGTTACCGAAAATGAATTTCCTCAGCCGAAAGAACGTGTATAACCTGCGTCTGTGTTGGATACTACTTGCTCCAAATATTTTAGAATGAAAAATACAGTGTTTATCATTGTAATGTACTACTCATAAGGTTGCTGAAAATCCGTGGACAGCCCACGACCGGTTTCGCCCTTTTTGAGGCTCATCAGGTAGGCACAGTCCCCGGGTTCCCGTCAACCTTATGTTCTACTTGAAACCAAATTGCACGAAACTGGCGAATATACACTCATTTGCAAACTAATTTGGCTTTTCGAGAGACCCACCCTAAACCCAGCTGAACCCAGCCTGAACACATTACAAACGAGATATTCAGCTGGGTACCAGTTGAATCTCTCGAAAAAAAAATAAATTAGTTTTCAAATGAGTGTATATTAGCTTCCTCAATATTCAGGCAATGGATGTACCAAGCGAGTCATAAAAGTTTCATTCAAAGATCATCCTATTTGACTGCATGAACAAATTCTGTTTGTCTGTTTTGCCCTGCCACTGATTCTACGTGCAATATGCTTTTTTCATTCTCATTGTGGAGGTCTCAGATTGACGTTAAGACAACCCAGTATAAAGATCTGCCCATTATCTGCACACTACTCTCAGCTGCGAAACCTTTACAGATGTAGTAAAACTTTCTACGCCAAGATGTTGCATTTTGTTGCGTATGTGCTCAAACCAAAAACCGTCCTAATCTACATTCATATTCATGCAGCTCACCGAATTTCATTGTTCACTGAAGCAACCGTCCCTCTGGCTAAAAAGCCTTGTGGGATACTTTCCCAGCATCGCTGAAACCCCGGGATGCCCTAATGGGGCTCCACAGTTTGGGCTGGTACTCTCATCTCAGCTGCCCGATTGCTTTATTTCATCAGGGACACATCATAACTTTCGAAAATTCAATCCCAATGTGCAAATACTGAGTGCCGTATAAAGATTATTGTCTCAACCCCATTTGAAATTTGCGCAATTCGTTTGATATTATAACCGGTTTTGGAATTTGCTTCCCCCGTTGCTATATTGCAGTGTACTGTAATTCAGACACAGCTAGGTAAATACTAGACTAAATAACAGTTAAAATTAAGTCGTGTTTGAACTCCCATCGAGAATAACATTATGCGCGGCAAATTATAAAAGACAAAATCACTTTGCCATGTTTTTAGGCTTTTAATCGTAGGTTGCTTTTGCGGAGTCTATTTATCCGTTGGATTCACCTGCATCCTTTGGTGCTGGAGCTTTTTTGTTGCACTGTTGAACACCATGAAATTGGCAATCACACTTTTTTGTATGCGCGAATATACCACCTTGTGACCCCTACATCCAAATGGAACATCACATGGTAGATGACCAGCGAATCGTTCGACGATTTGTGAACATGCGGCAGGTTTTTAGCATGCAGGTGGAACGGTAGAATAGACTTAAACCAGAGAGAACAGCTACAGTTTGGGTGAAATTAGATGTGAGAATATAACTGGTCTGTGGCGTAGTTGTAACTAATTGTGTGAAACCCCAGCTGTGCTTAAATGTAATTTTCTCTAAGACATGTGTGCTTTTTTTCTTTTTGCACAAATTACTAATCAACAATAATGTAGGCAATAACCAAACTTACTCGAAGTCAATGTGATTTCATCAAGACTGGCTTTCTTCGGTCTTTGTAGAAATGTTTCCAAAGCAGATCCATAAGTGGCAGCCCATGGTTCGCCAGCGAACGCATCACTGTCAATGTACGGTAAATCCCACGGTTCAAATATATCACGTCCAAGCACATGGTTGTTGGACTTGCTAAATGTGTGGTCTTGTTTTGTAGAGTGCGGTGACTGACACGTATCTGACCATACATAACGGGAACCGTCCATATCCAATTTCATTATGTCGTCTAAAATCGAACTGGCAGTCTCATATGGCATGTTGTACAAATGCGTTCTATCTTGTAAGGCGGAGTGGTTGGACGGATTTATGGGGTGCGATTTACGAGTGGCTGGGCGCTCATTCACACCAGGCGGTCCGAACAAATCCTCGTCATCTTCCACATCTTCATCCTCATCATCACATCCGTAGTCGTAGAAACTTCGCCGGTCCAGCTGATCGCTAGCACTGTCCGTCCCCAAGGTCTCGCAGTAGCTTGGTTTCGAATTCTGGTTGTTGATATAATGAAACCGCCTTCGAGCAGGAGAATGATCTGTCGGCATTGATGTTATCTGGTTTTGCGTTGCTTCACTACCTTGAGGACTTGGTCGTTCTTGAACATTTGGAATTCTTACATCTTCCATAAATTTGCACAACTCCTCATCTGTTTTAGAAAGAAGCTCACTAACTCCCAGCACTGCTGGGGATCGGTGTAAAGGACGAAAACCATTAGATATGCTTGGTTTTAAAAGCCCTGACACATTAGGTGAATCGGTTTTACAGTCGAAATTTTCCGCTTGGACTGTGCTTTTTGGAGCTTCTTGCGGTTCAGAAGAGTTTGTGCTCAGCTCCGATCTTGGTGTTGAGTTAGCAATCCACATTGAACTTTGAAATTCTACACCAGACATTCTCTCCTTCATTTTACTGGTCCCATTAAGAGTCGGGCGCACACGTGAGACATCTATCTGTCCCGCTTTAAAACCGGAATTCTGCGAGAAGTTTGACGTTATTCCACCCCTGGTGTGAATGGCCGGTTTTGTCTCAGAAACTTGTACGTTCTCATACACACCGTTGGGAGGGCCGAAGGACGGGTGAACCATTCTCATGCGAACAGTTGGCTTGGTGTTTGAAAAACCAATTGGACTGACGTCAACTCCTGAATAGTACTGGCCTGTCGAACGTGTTTCATTCAACTCAAAGTTTGAGTAGTGCTGCCTTGGGTAGCTGCAATAAAAATCGAATTCATTCTTGACCTCACCAGTCTTGT
Source organism: Opisthorchis viverrini (assembly GCF_000715545.1). Classification (NCBI taxonomy): domain Eukaryota; kingdom Metazoa; phylum Platyhelminthes; class Trematoda; order Opisthorchiida; family Opisthorchiidae; genus Opisthorchis; species Opisthorchis viverrini. The sequence continues at coordinate 350,152 of NW_008751699.1, read as the reverse complement.
TGATCAGACTCTCACTAGCCAGTTTTCCCCTCCACAAGCGATCTGCATCATTAGCAAGCTGAGCAGACGATTGTTCAAATCGCATTGTGGCCAATGATGAATTTGGTTTTTCCGCCTCCGAACCGAATTGGCGAGTTTGATTGAACATACGTGAAGAGTTGAGGATACTGTTCGAAGTATTATTCCTGTCACACGAGAAAACGGGATTGGTCGACGGAAAGCATGGCGCAAAATGGCTAGTTACGATTGCTTTCGGTAAGGGAGGTGGGCGCGGGATAAGGGAAGAACCCTGAAACCTGGATTGGAATCTTTGTGAACACGGCTGGATCACAGGAAAATTGGAATTGTGTGACCATTCTCCACAGCGATTTTCCGTCTTCCGACTGTTCGCCGTAAAATGAGTGGGAAAATGCGGTGAGAACGATCCTTGCAATTGTGGTTGCCAAGACCATTCAGCGGATCCACTTCGTTGTCCAGTCAGGCGTGAAACAGGTTGGAAGATACTTGATGTGGTTGAACCTTGACTGTCAACCAGAAACGATGAACTAGTTTGTCTGGAGGGCGGAGTTTCGTGCATTTTGTCTTGACTCTCTTTTCCCAATACAGGCTTTAGAATTGATTCATCATGTCGAATAGACTGTGTTGGGGGACCAAACAGATTACAGTCGGTTGGATATTCGTACCGAGGTCTGTCGCCACCGTATGGTAAATGTGTATGAATAGGGTGATTGGTCAAGCTCTCACAAGATTTTGTTTGAGGCACGTTTGTTTTCTGACCATCTGTCACTGATATTTCCTCACACCTTCTCTGCCATAGAAATCCGTTATCGTTTCCCACTACCGGTCGGCTTTCTTTCTGGGAACCGTCTTTACTTTCAAACTTCCAGCATAACCTGTTGGTCCCGCTCTCTGCTGATAATACAAGTACTTCATCTTCCACCTCTTCATTTCTCGGTTCTGTCCATATAGCTGGAGTAGTCCTCAGAAAATCCTTTCTCTCATGCGTTTTACCACTTACTAGCCTCACATCTGGTTGTTTGGGATCAACATTATCGTACCTCTGATAATCTGAGGTACCAAACAGCTCATTCGAAGACGAGCTATCGTAAGAACCTCTTCTATTTACCTGCTCTTGAGGATGTGGTGTTTTCCGATCCACCTCGCAAAGATCGGTTGACGATTGTTCAATATCACGAGATCCCGCTATTCGATCTGATCCAAGTGGGCCCCGCAATGATAAACAGATATCACTCACATCAATGTAGTCTACCGGACATTCCAAGTCTCCGATCATTTGCTGATCCAATCCCAAGCCCTGGTTTTTGTGGACCGAATCGTTGGACAGAATCTCGACTTGATACGAATCTGCGTGGTTCCCCCAACTGAAACTTCCATCCTCGGATGGTTCAAATTCACTTCCCTCCTCGGTGATAGTCTCCAAAAATGCTTGATTGTAAGCTGATACGAGCGGAAGGTCGATGATTTCTTTGCAGGATGCTGCTTGCAATTGAGGATCAGCATTTCCGACGTTCAGCCAGTTTGACTGAACCGTCGAAGAATTGGTCAGATCCATAGACCAGCTGACCTACTCTACTGATGTTCTCAGAAACAAGTAGTGTCCATCCCAGAAGCAGAACTTCACAGTTATTCCGTTACTTCGAATACCTGCATGTGGTCGAATGCTTGAATGGATCATTGCATTTGGTTACGCAACAGGTGATATGAGATTAAATCCAATTGGAGCTTCACATGTGCAATCGATTGATTTGGGTCAGACACTTGTGAATGATGAGTGTGCTACGTGTTCAGAGGCCACGAAAAGCTAGAGAAAAAACCTGTCCATAGAAATTTTATGGGCGTGTTCTTGTGTGTGCAATTTTCACATGCACGGCACGCAGCGTGTTAGCACGCACAAACGCACCAATACACTGAGGTCAAACAGGTCTTCCTTCCCACCGTGATGTGTGTGTATGCTGTGTGTTGTCCTCGATCAGAGAGTGGCTTGGACGAAATGAATTTGACCGGCGGTTCATTTTCGTTCACCTGTCTGACCTCTAAGAAAACCTGGTTGGTCAGTTAATGTGTAATCGGGCGTTTCCTCATTAGGGCTTCAAGAGATCGGACAGTGTTATTACTCCGTGTCCACCTATGGCATTACACGCCTTTGTGACCACGTGTCTGTCTAACGCTCCGGGCAGACAAGGCCGCGGTCTCCATGGTTCTGACGTTCCCTTGCTTAAGCCAGAGTAGTTGCCGTCTTCTCTTTCGAGTTGTTACCGTTCCGTTGAGATTGGGGATTAACGTTTGGCAGGTTATTGACACAAGTGGTTGTCCCGTGAATTCCACCAGCAGCCGGGTATTGGGTGCACGAATCGTTAACTGTCCATCAAGGCATTACATTTCCGTCGTGAATCAGTGGGAGTTCGGAATAAACTAAAAGTCTGTGGGCAAAAGGATGCATGCCTCTACGTACGTACTAGCCCAATGAAGAAAATGTTACAAAGTTGACACAATCGTTGATTTTTCAAAGACGTTGTTACATTTCAAATATAGACCCTATAAAATACTTGCCGTATTGGGGAAAGCCAAAATGAATGGCGCGCAAAAGCACAGGCCTAGAATTGCGAAGTCTTGAGACTTATTGAGGTATACACTTTCAAAATACGGATATGAAAGGGATTCAAAACTCAAATTATGGGGATTTTTGTCTAAACGGTCGCAATAATTGGTTCAAGTTCAAAAAAGGTCCCAAAGAAACATGGAAGCACTATAGAAACGACACACCCAGGGTAAACGTTAAACCAATTTGATTTAGCGATAAACATAGGTGCACAGCATGTGGTATGGCAAGTGGTCAAAAAACGCGCGTAAAACGTCGGCAAAAATTGGTCCGGCATTTCAAGGGTTAAAATTCATGAGGGAATAAGAGTGCCCACGGAATCTGTGTGGCAGAAGCAAGAAAATAGTAGGTCTAATTGAAGGGAGGGTTGGATGGAGGGGACGTAGATGCAGGCGTAATGGGAGAAGCTAAACAGCATTCTTTAGTATTTTATGTAGTGAGTTTTCTATAAACGCCACGAGGCCTCCTGCTGAGGCTTAGAGCCGATCCACTTAGCAAATGGAAGTAATCAATAGTTTAGATTATTTACCTAGCCAGTGAACCATCCGTTACATGTCCTTCATTGGATGAATTGCCAGGATAAATTGTCAGCCGAAAAACCTTCGCATTTTGTGAATGCACAACACAGCAAAAAAAGAAAAAAACAAGAAAATTATCTCTGGACAAGTATAACAACGAATATAAGGTAGGCTATGGAGAATTTCTGGTTTGATATGATTAGCATCAGGACGAATCCAAAAAAATTTAACAAAACAAACTTTGTAAACGTGCATGTGAGAGAAAGGAGTCATTTTCATGGAGTTTTTTAATGATAAGCTCAAAACACAGCGTATTGGAATAAGTTGTTATAATCCAGCGTTTCGGTTGCCGTGGGTTATCTTTCTTAAGGATTTCTACCATCAACTAAAAACGAGACGAAAGAAGAGTTATTTGGGTCCAAGAATCTAAGTAAGTTCAGATGTCGCAGCTCAAATGCATCTCGTTTTCCGACCAGCTGCTGAAGTTAGCCTTGGAGGAACTCAGTACCATCACCATATACCTCGAACAAATCATAAATTGGACTTCCACTCCAGCCTGGGTAAAGTTGCTGTTTACTGTTTTTGGTCAACTGGAAGTTTGATGAACACACATGGCTATCCTCAGTTCAAAACTGGCGCCTTCAGCAAAGTTGTGTGGATTTCATACGAAAGAATCAGGTTTTTCTGTTCATTTGAAATATTTTCCGGTGACTATATCGCGTGCGCCAGTTTTCTGTTGGTTCATTCCCGAAATTGCATTTTGGTAGTGGACTCAAATGTCGCTGCATTTGAATTGTATTCAGTTGAGTGTAGAAATCCTTGAGAAAGGTCACTAACGGCAACCGAGACGTCGGATTACAAAAACCTGTTCCGTTACGCTGTGTTTTGACTTTATAGTTAGAAAACCTTCTGCACACCAAAAAGACATTTTGCCATTCATAGATGTCACACCTCTTGATGAGACTGAAGCTAAAATTCAATACCGCTAGAAAAATCTCCCGGGGGGTCTGAGAATCATTGGGTTAACGAGTAGTTTTATTGGCTAGGTAAATGCATACGTTTGAACAAGCCACTTCTTTTGACTAGAAAAATTAGGCTCATAAGTACGCTGTCATATAAACGCAAAAAGTGGTTTCCGTGTTATTATCAGTTGCCTGGAATATGGAAATGTTTTATTACAGAGTAAAAACACAGAGTAGTGGAGTGGTTTGTTGTTACCCAATGTTTCTCAAGAATTTCTACAATCAGTTGTAGAAATCAATTTTTGAAAACCTTGAGAAAGGTCTCCCACGACAACCGAAACGCCGGATTACAACAACTTGTTCCACTACGCTGTGTTTTGACTTTATAATTAGAAAAGCTCCATGTTTTCTACACCACATGTGACTGAATATTTCTAACCCTGATCGATCTGACTTCAATCCGAAACTCCGAAAGTCATTTTTGTTATGGTTAGGGTTGGGAATCCACTGTCGCCAATGTCGAAAACAGGACAGAGGCAACACTGTTGACGAAGCCTGCCGGGATATCTGAAAGTACACCTGGCACACCAAAGCCACCCAGTTAATGCTTACTATAAGAACGTCCTTTGACCAAAAAGAGAACAACCGGATGGACAGCGTGAGCTACTGACATGCAAAAAAAACTTGGATTGAGGTGCTTCACTTTTGTACGTAACAAAAATCACCATACTAAAGACGACTCATGCAAAGCAAAAAAAACAAGTTTTTGTGTGGTTAAGTAATCTCTTTTAATCTATGGGTATGCCAGTTTGCTTTTCACAGGCTTCATACGTATTATCTGTGATATAAACCAGCTATCCAGGAGGGTTTTTAGTAACTGTGCTTTCGCAACTTCCAAGCCAATTTGAAGAAATTAGAAAAACGGAAGCGGCTACCCGTCTGGTGCAGGGTGCTGCTTCATCATATTCAACTCTTTAGCACAACAGCATGTAGTACCTTCTTTCAAAATGCTAGTTATTACTGTTTGCTTTTGATTGCTTCAAATAACTTTGTAAAGGACCGATGACATGTTACGCTCCGCTTGAATTGAGTATTCCATATATCCGGCTGGCTTGTATATCCATGGATAACGGTCAAGATAAAAGTAATGAACGTATAAATGTCTTCACTCGTTACTCTTTTGTGCTGTCGTAGATTGATAATTTTGCTCCATGGGGATGAATTTCATCAAGGAGTATAGGGCAATCTAAGTGGTCTAGAACAGGCATTATACTAGATAAAATATTACCGCAGTAAAGATCTCCGTTATAGAATTAGTGGGTAATGCTTTTTTAGATGCTGTAACCTTACTAACTGCAGTTCGCGTTAAAAATGCAAGGATTTTCGGTGAATCATGTTTGTGATTACCACAGGGTCAAAAACCGAGGTGCCCCAGTATAGACAAAACAGTGGATGACGTCGTATTTTGCACCAGAGACCCACACTATTTTAACATCGGCTTACATGGAGCGAATATAGACGGCTGACATCGGGACTATCTGTGCAGGCCATTCAGTCACCTGGTTAATAACTCTCTTTCGAATCTGGGGCTTGTTACCTGGATGAAACAGAGTTTAATGATAAACTCAGTAACATTAGGTCGACAGAGATGCTTTTTATTAGGGTTGCTATTTGCCGGCAGTTTTTTAGGTTCGTTCTTAACGTTGTAGTATGGATCATAACTTTGCTCGTCGTTTCTTACCAGGCAAAAATTTTCTGAGAAACGTGGTGATTGATCGGGTGGCTGTCAATCCGTTACCCGCATTTGCCAAGTGGTTTTGTTGTCTTGCCGTTAGTGTTGAATCTGACTAAGTCTCTTCGTTTAGTATCCAAACACATAAAAGCCAACCTCAAGGCTCCCTCACCAGATCAGCAGCCATCTGGTAAAAGCCCAGTGTATTTGACGAGATGTTGCTATCCCCGTCTCACTGTAACAAAGCGAAATTTACTTATATGAAAACTAATTTGACTTCAACGAGAGATCTAACCGAATCCGTCCTGAATCTCTAGTATTTTATATTAGTAGTCTTGCCAAGAATACAGGTTGATACCTTAAATTTCGAAACCAAATGAGACGTCACGCTGCCTTCGTGAGACACTTTTATTTGAAGAAAATAATGAACGAAAGATACAGTTGTCATTCACTTAGGTCTGTTGTTAAGACCAAATTCGTGTGAAAATGAGTGTGTTTCGCCGACTGCATGCAATTATGGGTTCAGCTATATCATACAGTTAACGGAACTGCCTACCTGCCGGAATCGCGCTTATCTGATGAACAGCGAAACCGTTCGGGGGCTGTCAATGCGCTTTCAGCAACCTTGTGAATAGTTTCTTCCATGAAAATATACCGCCATATCTAGAATATCGTAGCAACCGTAGTCCCGCACATTCAGTTAGAAAGTACTATAAAAAGGAAGTCAGTTGAGTCTCTGGTTAACATCAGCATAATCTGCAAATGAACGTATTTCGAAGGCGAGCTATCTTGTTCTGTCATTTTGTGTTATTCTTTCCCCCCGATCGATTCGCACAAGATCTCGGAACAAGTTTTGCTACTTTGATTCTCATGATTCTGTTTTGTTCTTTAGGTGTATTCTTGGGCGATAAATAAGTCACAGTCATTTATACATGACCTGAGTGTTCAACAACAGGTGCTCTGTACTTTTAACCATGTGATTACCTCTGAGGGTTAAGTGCTTAGCAGTTAGCACTAATTTATGCCAGATACTTTACTGGGACCTCATAAAATAGGAGTCTCAAGAAGTAAAAACCACTAAGCAGACAACCCATCATTCTGCATTCCATGAAAAGGCGTTTGGTGATTGATTGCTGGCACTTGTTGTTATACAAACGCTGTGTCACGTAATAAAGCTATATGAGATTTTTTCGGGTTTTTACAAACCAGTTTAGACTGAGGCATTTGCTTCAACTTGGAATGCTCGATGTACAAAAATGATGTCAAACGCATCATAATTTATGTGGCATTACTCGTGGAATTTTGTTGTTACACCCTCGCCATCAGTGGCAGTCTCAAAACTATGAAAAACGGGAGCACGGAAAAAATATGAGAGCTGTATTGTATCCATTTTGTTATTCTACAGACATCCGTATATATCCTACAAAAATTAGGGATCCAACAATATTGACAAAACTGATTTTGGACCACCATGCACCATGTTAACTCGACAGGAACACCCATCAGCTAGTTCAGTGTCGGTAGCCTATTTGGACTTCATAGTTGATAAATTTTTATGAGACAGGTGAGCAAATTTAGAAAAAAATCATCTCATGTGTGATTTGGACCCTTTGTTTGGAGTCCCGAATGTAACAGTGCAGCTAATACCCAGCTTCGTGACACGAATCTGTCCTATCAACTTGTCTAAGCGCAAGTCAATTACACTACCGACCAATCATCCTCGGTTGAAATACTGTTGAAGTGTCGTTGGTTCAGACTTTCATAAAATTTCGTGTAAGTCATGCCACTTATGACCCCACATAATAGTGTAACAGCCATAAATGCTTCCTAGTTTCTTACTAGGTTGGCTTCGTCAGAATTGCAATCGCTAAAATCCGTGAATCTGGATCTCGTTTGCTATCTCGTTTGCTATCACCAAAACTCGTGTTTATCAGTGCTTTTAGTCTAAGTAAATGGTTCATTTTTCCCAGCCTAATAATAGTCCTGGACGTGTCCCACGTGCATAAATCTAAGCACCCATCATAAAATGATAGGCTATTTTTGGCGATATGAATCTATGCGAACTGTGAAATTCAAACTTATTCTAAACTTGGAAAGGGTTTCTTCTTATGGTCAGAGTTGCCAAAATAACTTAGGAGGAAAAACTAAATTCACAACTATTTTATGACTAGAAGATCCTTACCAGTTTTATCCCTTTGGTGTTTATAATTTGAACCTAGTCTGAAAATTTTCTTCTGACTTGTACTTCATTTAAAAAGTAAAATGGATCTCCGCTGGGTTAACTCTCAATCAGCCTAAACGCAACTCAAGTGATCACTTATTTTTTCTACTCCCTAGCCTACTGAAATACACAAATGCTGCCTCATGTACCAATTAGGTGATTAGTAAACACCTGCAAATATCTTTTTATTAAAGAGATGTTGACTGTACAACTAACAAAGCTGGGAAAGAACGCTAATCTTATGGTTGCTGGAAAGTTTGTGACAAGCTGTGACCACTTTGATCCTTCTTAAGTCTTATCAGGTAGGCGCAATTCGTGAATTTACGTCAACTTTTTGTTTTGGTTAAACCCAAACTGTACAAATTTCACCAACTACACTCGTTTGTGAACAACAAGATTTATCAACCAGCAAAAACAACTATACAGTGCCTGTCTGCTTCCTCGCACAGACTGACGATAGTTCGAATAAAAATTTCTAAAACCTATAATTATATAGTCATTGAATACCCACCAATATTTTTGTGTTAAAGCACCAGTTTCAGTATATGCGCGAAGAGCACTCAGCTGAACGTTATAAGTGTGTTTAGCCTGATGTGACAGAGAACCAGCCCTTTTAAGATACTACGGAAAACGAGAAAGGTTTTGAGTTACAGATTTTTTGGGATGCCCCCAATAAAGGTAGATCTAATTGTTTAATTTGAATCTATTATCAATACATACCTACTACGGATATGAGTAGATTCATATATATATATATATATATTGCAAACCCGAAAGGCTATTTGCTTGTTTTCTGTGGGAGCGTCTAGATACGAAGGGAGTCTCTTCTAAGCTTGTCTTTTATATGGGCTCCATATAACTCATCTCGTGGACGTGAACGTGTTTATCGAAAATTATCCCGAGTTCATCACATACAGTGGAGTCGGGCAAGGGTGCCCTCTGTTGCCTTTTCTCTCTAACTTTGCAATCGATGCGCGGCTAGGACCTTCTTCACCAGACTCTAAAAAACCCGGGTCTGGAATAGTAGCAGGGCGTTTGCTTACAGATATTCAAGCTGTCAACCATATTGCCCTTCTTGGATCAGATTCTGTAGTGTTGCAAACCATTTTAAATAATCTGCTGTATAGTCGGTGTTTGCATCTCGCCTGTAAATTGAAAGGTGCTGTTGCATGTTTGGATAAGATCAAACCGATTGATGCACCAAGTAAATTTTGTATATGTGCATTTGCGTATGTTTAGACAATCTGTCGAAGGATGAAATTACTTCTAGAATTTGGAAGAACAAGACAGTGTTTGTCAACCCTCACCATTTGTAGCGCCGACCTGAAATCAGCTTGGCTGTCAAGGATACAGTGTGCAGTCCCGCGGCCGGTCCAAAATTTATGGATCAGGGGAGTAGCCGCTACGTGTGGAAGATCTTAGAAGGCCCTCTGTGTTTGATTGTCGGTACCTTCGAAGCACTGCACGAACCTGGAGAGAACATTAGATCTGTAATGCTAAAGTACACCAGATGATTTTCGAGAACGTTCACTCTCCCTCGATAGATCAGCTGGCCAAACTTCATAGGTTACGCCGCTTAGGCCACATAATTCACATGCTAGAGGAAGATTTGCCTTGCATAGCCTTCTTCGCCCAGCATTGTGTCGGATGGACACGACCCAAGGGTGGTCAATACATAACCTGGCACCGAAGCATGAAAGCCCTTACCACTCAACTCAGTCCCGTTGGTAAATGCTATCTTCCAGAGTGTAGGTTCCGGGAAGGAACAAACCAAAGATTAGCTACCACGAAAGGCATGGCCTTGTCGCGTGGCCAATAATGGCTTTGCATCAAATTCAGGGCCTCCACAAACCAGCTCTTACTTCCTGCTGTTGAGGCCAAATAGAAGAACGTGAAGTAAATGAACTGAATGGGCAATCACCTCTAGCGTGTTATCGTCAATCCCTTATTCTCCTTCTCTTCGATGAACGAAGATGTGGTATCTGGAATCACTGCATATTGGTGAACGGTTTATGACTGAACTGACTGACTGACTGACTGAACTAAACTAGCCGTTGGCGAAATACGCTCATTAGCATATCAACTTAGTTTTGACAGAACATTGACCGGGAACCCATCTGCTTAAGTACATCATTCACGAGAGATTTAGCTGGGTTCCAGGTGAGCCTCCCTTCAAAACCAAATCGCTTTGCAAATGAGTGTATCTTGATAATTCTGTGCAGTATGGGTTCCACTAGAACATAAGATTGACAGAAGCTCGGGAATACGCCTATCTGATGAGCCATAAAAAGGGAAAAATCGGCCAAGAGCTGTCAAACAGTTTTCAGCAACGTCATAAGTAGTGCATTACGTCTAAGCTAACCCTTCTATACGCTTTTCAACTGCTGCTTAAAAACTTGTTTGTGTAAACTGCACTTTTCAACCAAATATCTCAGTCTCCCAGGACTATGAATTTATAATCAAAGAAATGTGATCCAAAATTTTGTCCTCGATCTTCGGTATTTGCACTCAAGTATCCTCTGTTTCAGTTGCCTTTTGGAATGAGTTAAACGTGGCAGTCAAAATTTTGGTTATAAGGCTTGACTTTAACCCTGGTCATATTTTAAAGTGAAACACAGAGTTATCACCGGCTGCACTGTCCTCAAGCTCCTCCGACCTCAGTCCAGAAGGCACATGTCAAAGCAACCCAAATTAACGTTTTTGCTCATTTTTACGCCCAAACGACTTATGGTATATAGCGCCTCTTGTGAGAGACGCGTTTTCTAAGAAACGGTATCTTTATAAACAGACTCGTTATACAAATGTGTTAGTTTGCTACGCAACAGTCCAGAGGGAATATTCTGGATAAAAAGTGCATTCTCCTTGCAGCAATTTCAGTAAGTCTCTTAACCGCACACAGATTTTGCCTTACTACAAAAAATTATCCAAGACTGGAAGAAGCGTTGAGATCAATCTCCAGGGCAGTTCTCAAACAGTGTACACATTTTAGGCAGTACATCCCGAATAACGGGATAATGGGTGCTGATGAAGTAACCGCGCACTTAAGATTCAGTATTGTGCCGTTTGATCAGCGATCGACCATGGCTTGACCCGGAAAGCGACAAGTTAAATGCAAGTGCTGCGCACTTCCTGAGAGTCCTCTGGACCGCCGAGGTGAGCTTCAGAGAGATAAAGTGAGTACATTTTGCGAAAAACTCAGGGCATGAGAAAACCTGGCATCTGATGATAGCGATAGGGGACACTGCATTTAGGAAGTTTTGTGGAAAATACAGTCTGTGGTGCGCACTGATGGACGCTCAAAGTCAATGCGTCTGTTTAAAATTTACGGACAATTCGCGACTTCAAACATTTTTGACCCAAAGCTCTACAAAGTGACATTTGATTGTGATGTTATGTCTTCGAAGAAAAGTTGACATTCTAGCAATAGATCCACTAATTATTACCCACTGGAGATCTTATGTATTTGCTGACTCCCGGTGAAACATTTGTAATTCGGTACCAGCCTACGGTGCATTCTAATAGGTACTTTTTCGCCGGAGTTTGAAGCTCACCGTGGCTTTTACCACCGTACGTATCAGCAAAATAACGACTGACAATAACCCGAGTGCAAATGCAAACTCCATGTGCTTGGTTTCGCACATAGTTGTTCAGCATTATCGATCCGGCACAGTGCTACTTAACGTGTCCATTTGAATTAAATAAATGCACGTTCAGAAATGTAAAGACGCTCGTATAAATATATTTCTTTATCATCGTAATTTACACCATCGGATTTGTAACTCAAAGTAGGAAGCTATTAAAGAAGGGGAAGTTGATTGACCGCAACAAATCGGAGGGCAATTAAATTTTCTCCATTGGTGTATCTGCGGTATAAAATCTTTCCAACAATATGGAGTAACTCGTGGACAAAAGCAAATAAAGTTTAGACAGGCTTCCTGTAAACAGAGCAGAATGCGGAATAGTCAGGCGATGTTTCCGGTAGAAAAAAGTATCCAAATTCGCAGTTGATGATTGGTCTTCTCCAGACTCACATGTAAGCAGAATGTTTTGTCAAAAATCGTTGAAAAATGTTGGAATTGTTTCACGATGAGCGATATAACATCCAAATATCCCCATACAAGGTTGTTTCGTGTTTCTCCTACAAAGCGCATAATTTTGACCATGTAAACAACACCTGAAATCGATGCTTAAGGCTGGTACCATGAGAATAAAGCCTGCTATGCTTTGTACGCATTTAAGTAGAAAAATAGGAGTGGAAGTTTCTATCAGACCTGGATGTCGTATCAAATAATCACATAAGATCCCACTGTTTGTTGGCTTTGGTCAACACAACTTTGCGTTAAATAGATGTGCTTTTTAAAAAAAATAAATTATTCCGTTTTATGTAGATTAAAAGTTTGTAATTACTTTTTAACCGATGTTAAGGAAGAATCTTTCTGATGGATTAAAGATGGGCTAATTGATGTCAGGGTCAACCAACCAAACCTAATATTTTACCAATGAGTATACTGAAGTTATTTGTCTTTGTAAGTATATAAAACGGAACGCCGACGGGTCTATGGACTTAGTTTGGATTAGTTGCTTGATAAAGGTACCGCCCTACTAGCAATACAGCTTACTTACTTGCTGAGGAGAGATTGGGTTTATCTGCTAAAATTACTGACTACAGGCATTTTTTGTTTGGACGGAACATATTTCGGAGAGAAGCATAAGTCCTTGCTGAGATCGGTGCGCTTCGCACTGTACCACCTCATGATCAACTTTCTGTTTGAGTTTCGCTTGTGTACCGAGACGGCCAATTTTCCTCGGTGAAATTTCCACAGTCCTAGCAGTTTTGTTTGGATCATCTTGGGCTACCATGTAAAAAGTTTAGCAATGCTAATTCTTATTCGCCCAATATTTACCAAACTGTTTCGAAATTTGTGATACAATTGTGTTCATGAATAGACTGTTATATTGTAGGAGCAATTGATAGATTTCATCCGGTGTTCCAGTCAGTCTGTTCCTGTATTCCAATTGGTTGAACTGGTTTATATTTCAAAGTGCAAAGTAAGCAAGCACGGGCATGCCAGATTCTGCATACACAATCTTGATGAAGTAATTTTGAGGGCATCTGTTTAGAATGCGTGCTATGCAGAACTTTCAGGTGGAAAACTCGCAGAAAGCACATACAAAATAGTGCAAATCCTGATTTCCCATACAAGACGACAGTCTCCTCCTCAGACTTTTGAAGTTTCTTATTCTCTGGTGAACTTTAACTTGGAAATAAGTAGGCCACAGTTACGACATGAAATCGTTCCTTAAACTTTGGCCAAGGATGTATAAAACACTCTCACAGTTGCACACATCAGTTGCACATCACATCTCATGTTACACTACTTAAATGAGTCCAGTTACATACCACTATAACCAAGGCATTCTCAGTAGATCTCAGCTGTTCTGAGGATGGAAGGCAAAATTCGAGAGATTCATTAACGTTGTCCCAGAAACTTCAGTGTAAATGCTTTCTTTGGAAAGATGAGAATAGTTTGTCACCTGCGTGGCCGACCTCCCAACCGTGAATTCGGTCAGAGTTGGAATATCCAACGATTACTGACATACATCACTAGCGCCTCCTACGATAGAAGTTGTCCAGATGAGACGTGGCTAAGTGGTTCATAAAAATGTGAAGAATGGGTCAATTTTTGGGTCAAATGGATATGGAAATTGTCCCAACATGTGTCCAGTTTGTCCCAACAAGCAGGAATAGTTCAGTAATTGATGATCGGTTTCAATGTCACCATCAAGAATTTCTTGCTTAGATGTATGTTTTCTGGAATGCTCAAATGTGGCAATAAAGTGTGTTAGCTGTTGATATTCTGCTGAGCATCTTTATCAATCCTAAGAGCACCAGATTGCCTGCCCCCTGCATATCAGCAGGACTAGGATATTTTCGTCACTTTAGTCAACTTTTTAATTCTCGGTACATTACTACTGGTTTCAACTGAAACCTAATGGAAAGTGCTCAAATATCGATCAGAATGAGTAAGTAGATATCGATCTCTACTCACACTTGTTATTTTGACCTTTTGATTCTCAGCAGATTTTGTCCTTGCCAATCGGTTTTCTAAAAGGTAAACAAATGAGACCCTCCCTCCGATAAATCTGCCGAATTCCCCGAAATTTTTCAAGTTCAGTGGATACGGTTACACGTATCCAGGCATATTAAACAATTTGATTTCTGCTGGCGTAAATGAGAAAATCCGATCGTCACCTTTCTGGAAAGATAGAGCTTACTATAATCACAGTGAACCTGAGAATATGACATGAAAAACCTATTGCCACTACACAGGCTATAAGGCTTCAGACTTCCTGCCTATCTCTACCGTTGAGCACCTTCTTTTGAAAGCAGTCATACCACTTCAACCATCTGGTCAAGAATAGAAAACTCCTATAAAGCTGCTTCCAGTTTTTATCGGGCCACTATCCAAAACAGGTACTCGACGTACCATCCAATTAGAGTTCAGTATTCACTGAGCCAATATTAACACTAGTAATCATTCAGAAAAACCAAGTCCAGTTGGCAGAATTCGAGTGTGGACCGCGTTATCCGGCAGGATAAATCATCAGCACTTTCCGATTTTTGTGTCAATGGTAACGTTTACAATGTTGCCATTAGTCTATGTAATATGTCGTCGGTTATTGAAAGGAGCCACTTGACGTGCATTTGAGTGGCACAGGTTTCAGCATCTTCTTGGAAATATCAGCTATCGATAATTTTCACTTGGATTAGATGTCGCAGTGCCGGCCCCAAATATTTGGGAACCACATTGGTCGTAGATGTAGAAAACTTCCTTTTTAGATGTACGGTCTTTCATCACGCGGTGTTTTCCGCGTCATTCATGGCAGGCAGACGAATTTCGCCCCTTAACTTTCAGAACATCTGTATTTTTTTTAACTTTCTTTGGCTAATGGTGCACTAAACCCAGATGAGTACGTATTTCTCGTTTTCGAGGTTTCTATTGCTCCTGGATTTTTGACTGTCATGTTTAGCTTAATCTGTGCACATAAATCTGAGAATCTCCCTGATCGCTCGTTTATAGGCCACATCAACCGGGCCGGCTCCACTATCCACCAAAGCTTTTGGCTTCACAAACCATCGGGCGCAATCGCACTGCTTGCAAAACGAAGATTCCCCACCCAAGATTCCTGCATCTCTGTAGACAAGCAAACGTCTGTTACACTATTTCGCTTTATCTTAATCCGCTACATGTACATTTTTATTGGACCTGATTCTGATGCATCTTAAGACCCAGGTACCTCTGTAATCTGTTGCCTCCAAAGTATTCATTTACGGACACAGAGTGCCTTCATAGAAGTGCCTTGATCATCTGTGAGTTGATTAATACATGTCGTTCTGTGCTGCTGTTTAACATACCCAATAGTTGAACTGTCCCACTTCACGTCTTTAGTGATATCGTATGTTTCTGGCGGAACAGAACGGGGGTGATTAGTTTTGTTGGTGAAACCAACATTTATTGAGGTTGTCTACCAAACACCAATGTGAAAAGCACCACCTAGCAAAAAATTGTCTTCTCATTGTCGAAATTGACGCAAATTTAAATTTGAAAGTCATGGCAAAATTTTTGAATTAACCGGTTGGCACCAATAATTCATTAACATTACTCTTAAAAAGGATGCATATTCACAAATCTAATTTCTGCCTCTATAAATTGTCAAAAAGGAAAAAAATTCACTTGCACCAAGCCACCCATTTTTGCGCACACTTCATACAACTGTGCTAAACTTATCTGACTATTGACATACCAGTTTGGGGAAAACACTCACAATTTCGATCGGAAACTGGATGAGAGTTACCCTTGGTGGATTCGGTAACCTAGATCAAGAAAATGTCAAAAAATAAATACATATCCAACTCATAATCCCTAAGACCGCAGCTATAATTGCTGACGAGACTTCAAGAAATAACTCAGTGCGAAAATTCACATTTATTTATCCATTTATTGTAAGAGACAATTTATGCGAACTGTGATTCCGATTATTTGATAGTCACTGCTGACCAACCGTTCGTGGCCTAACGAGGCAGGCTTCGGTTTCGAATTTCCCTCGGGATTTGCGAAACACGCACTTCTGACGATCCATAATAAAAAGGGGACAACTGTTGAGTGTTTTTCGGCTGTCTGGCAGAAACTAATTTTACCCGAAAGACGGAAATTCGACTGAGAAATTTCGGTTGTCTTTTTGTTTCTCATTCCTTGCCGACTGTGATCACAGTTTTCAAAACAATGTGGCCCTGAATTTCAATGACGCCGAAAATGCACAAAATTTTTAGTATTTTTTATCTACTAATCCTTTCCGTTTTCTAATCGGTACATTTAGGAAATAATGTTATCTTAAGATCGGTGACTTCAGTCACCACATGTCCACTATAGTACCGCCACTTCATTCTTTACCACTCTGACGGTTTGCTAATGGATATTCCGCGGAACAGTTTGAAGTGTATTAACCAAAGTTGTGTAGCGCAGTAAAACTCAAAAAGTTTGAGGGATGACAGCGGTGCCTCATTGATGAATGATATCCAATATTATGATATAGTGCTGGCAACAAACCCTTGCTTGTTCTCCCCCCGCCACCCGAACCTATTTCCTTAAGTCTACATTGGCGCCACGGTCTTGTACGCATCAAGACATTTGGCTCCACGTAAATTGCCTGTGGACAGCTGAAAATGTGCACGGGTCCTGTGGCTAAACCGCGATTGGTCTGCAAATCCAAATCGGATTCAGCCAAGCGTTCTCAAATTGTTCTCTCATTTTGCCTACTCGACAAGATATTCGCCTGTATTGTCATAACCAGATGAAATAGCCTCATTTCAACATGTGTATTCAAGTTGCAACCAGCTTTCGCATGACACCATTTAAAAGCAACTATGGAAGGCAGATGAGCAGTGATTAGTTTTTTAAGCAGGCACACCACAACCAACGACTACTAACCAGTCCAGGACGGCTATACAGTGGGCAGTACAAGTTACTGTGATAGTATAATTTTTAGTCAGGCTCAGAAGTTTCTGGTGGACCAAATGTGAATACATAAACTGGCAGCCATTTACCATATCAAATACATCTGAACTAGGTGGGAAGGAGGCAATTTATACCCAATTCTGTTGAGTTATGCTAGGCGGAAACCAGTAAAACAACAAGCGTGTTAATTGTTGACAGAGCTACATCGAACATTGATGTCCTTTCTACGCAGTAACTTTTGTTAGGTATTCGCTAATAGAGAATATAAGACTGTTCTTGCTTCGATGACGATAACGAATCTCCACTGAAATTTCCGAATATACTTATACCATCATCGAACAATTACTAGATCAGTAGAAGGAATAATTCACAGACTGTACAATCCGTGGATATGGGTAGCTGTCATACGAGGAGGCAGTACACACCTGACCACGCGACGTGTGGCAGATCAGTGGCGCTAAATCCTAAATACGAACCACTTGGAATACTGGTCATCCACTCGTGGCCACATCAACTAATAGCCGAGAGAACGCAGGTTGGAAATCTCATGGAGTTTTGAAAGATGATGAAACCATTGTATATTGCTTTTCTGCTCTCTGGAGTGCATTGACTTCACATGCAGGGAGAAATCTAGAATAAAATTGTCATCTCTTGATGCTACCAGCAATTAAACATAGGCTATTTAGCGTTCTAATCAGGCCACAATGGTCATGTATGACAAGACAAACCGATGAACTTCTTGCGTAATTCTATTTCTGTTCATTTAAACTTCAAGAAACTTCCCCGGAAATATATATAATTAAATCATTTAGAGGAGGTAGAAATTAATCACCCGATGAGAGTTTCCGTAGCAGTCGGTTTGCTTCAGTGGAACTCGAAATAATCTACTTACCATGTGACCAGAGATTTTCATATTTGTGTATTCACATCACCAAAAGAAATTATGATTGCTCAAAATTAGACAAGACTATAATGTCTTTTAACGTAAGAACCACCTGCTAAAATTACACTCGTGTCTCTTGGCAATCGATCGATCATCCTTTAAAATATATGCCTTCTTATTTCTGGTTGGATAAAAAAAAACAAAAAAAAAACTCATCGACGCGTTTGGAAGAACACAGGTTATCAGTCCACGAGGTCCAAACACTGACTTTACTTTGATTGCTTCACACAGAACTGGTTTCTCAGAAAAAAATAACTAAGAATTTTTGTAGGCATTGAATAGCACTTATTTTGGCGATTGCAGTCATGCAACTCCATTTTTTCTTCCGCGTACTGTTACTGTGTCACGTTGGCTTGTACATGGAGCGGAACTCATTCGATGTTTAAAAACGGAACAAGCTGATTATGTGACGTAAACATCAAGTAATATATGATCGAAATTGGTTGCTTTCTTGGCAAAACACACCAGTCCTATATTTTATGAGACCTCTTAAAAAGCCCATTAGGTCTGTCTCCCTTTTTATAGCTGATCGTGTAACCGTAGACCCCAAGGTGACGTCAGCCTTCTAGCGTTACTCAAATACAAAAATTCGACCTGCAAATGAGCGTATTTTTCCAACTTTTGTTACATTTCTACCGTTTTTAATGAATGCGTTACCAGATACTTCACTTATTTATGAGTGAAACTGTTGACTGACACTAAACTGATCCAAGCTGGTACAGGTGAAAGAAAGACGGCCTTGCTGCGGAGTTATTCGGAAATACCAACCGACCGGTTACAGACCACTGAACAACGAAGCAAAACTCTAATCTGCATCTTAGTTACAGAAACTGGGCACCGATCTCCTCCCGAACTAGTCTTCTTGAACATTCCTGGATATTCGTTGATTCCACTCATTCGTCGGTCAAATCCAAGCAAAGGTTACAAAACGGCCCCACGAATACCGCAACAGATCTCCCTTTTTCAATAGACGCAAAGCGAAATTCTGCGCACAACACATACCACTCGCGTGCCTCCCCATCAGTAGTATCACCGTTACACACCCCCACCCCTTAAAGCTCGTTGGCATGCCATCGATTTTCATTTACCTCCGTCAGTTCGGCTTCGGCAGCGGGTCTACTCGGCCACCCTCCGGGTGTATCATGCCACTTGCGAAGCTGCGTTCCATTCACTATTTTCGATCCCCGACCATCTTGAATTGTATAGACGTTCCCCCGGCGGTCGGTAACGACAAACGGCCCTTGCCTTCGACTGTCTAGCTTCCGCGACCCCAGTTCATTCCTTCCAGGATTCTGGTGATCCTTCCACTTGACCTTCGTGCCTATGGGGAATGTTCGTGCCGTTTTCTGTCTAGTCCTTTCTCGAACGGCGGTAAAATTTTCTCGAAGTCTCCTTCTCTCTTCTTCTAGCTCCTCCGGAGACAAGCGTGTTGCTGGCCACAACCCAATTTCCTGATCAACCGGAAGGCGCGGATGTCGACCGTACATCAGCATAAACGGGGACTTGCCTGTGGTTGACTGCGTGGAAGCACGATGAGCTAACAGCACCATTGGCAAGTTCATTTCCCAGTAACCTTCTTTGGCCAAAAGCCACTCCTTGATCGTTCGGTTATTACGTTCGGTCAGGCCATTTGTTTGCGGGTG
>NW_008751699.1:317641-329119 GCF_000715545.1 Opisthorchis viverrini | reverse complement strand
AGAATTGCTGTACACAACGATATCATCTCCGTACATGGCAACATTCTGGAGTCCCTTGGTTACACGAAGTATGAAGCGCCGGAATGTGAATGGTGTCATGGACAAACCAAGCGGCATTCGTCTAAATTGATATTCGGTGTCCCCAACCATAAACGCCGTTTCCTCCCGGTCCTCCTCGTTGATAGGTAGTTGCCAATATTCGGAACGCAAGTCTAACACAGTAAAGTATCAGGAGTGCTGGAGGGAATCGAAAATCTCTGCAACCGAAGACACAGCCACAATCCGATTTACGGTCAGTTCATTCAAGCGCCGGAAATCCAGACAAAACGTGTATTTTCCGTTCGTCTTCCTTACAAGCACAACTGGGGAATTGTACGCACTATTGGCTTCTTCGATTATACCATTCTTCAAGATCTCCTGAATCTGTCTATGGACCTCTTCCCGTAGATGGAGCGGCAACGGACGGGGCCATAAGGTCGAAAGCGTTCTGATGACAGAGGAATTTCGTGTTCAATCCACGGGCAGAAGCCAAACGGATTCTCATCGCCCGTAAACAGTTCGGGATATTCCTCAACCACGGCCCGTATTGACGATACATTACAAGACGGAAGTTTTCGGACACACAGCTCCCTCACGATAGTGCCTGGATAACCTTCAAGCTTGATTGCGCCATACTTTATCACCAGCCTTCCCTGCTTTAGGTCAATCACGGAATCTGTGCCCTTGAGAAAATCAGCTCCCAATATTGTCTGATCTACGTCTGGGCTGATCAGGAACGCGTGCTGCACGGACTTGTCGCCTAGGCGTATCGAGTGCGTTGACAGTCCGTCAATCTTCAATCGATATCTACCAACAGCTCTCACGGCTAGCGCGCACGGTGTCTTGCTTCTCAGACTTTGTTCCTGTTAACTCAACCGGCAACATGGTTTTCAATCGAACCCCTTCGCTCGTTAAAACAACCTCAGTTTTATATGTTGGTTGATGTTTGGTCGTATACAAGCGGTTTGCTATTATTAAGCAGTGAACAGCCAGCTGACAGCCTGTAAAATCCCGCTGTCTTCTGCTTCAGATGTTTCCCTTTATGATTGCCGTTCATTAGCACACACATCTTATCTTATTGCTAATTTAGTAGCCTTATAGATTGCCAAACAACTCAGTTGTCATTTTATTTGGCTAATTCCTAGACTAAGGTTTTTGATTTGGTTATTTATACTTAGCATTTCCTAGAATTAGTTAACGGGCAAAACATTTCAAAGTACGAGTTCACGTAGAGTAGGACTGAACAATAAGTAGCGTTGAGTCTTCTGGGAGGTCAATTTTTCAGCTCCCTTCTGCGGACACCAACCACGTCACATGTTTGAAATCGAGCAGCTTCTGAAGTGATATTTTGGTATATGGGAAAGCACATTCACATCCATGTCTTCCTCTTGGAGATGCACTCTTGAATATTATTCAGGGGACGGCGTCTGGTTCTCCAACTTTTAGTTTCATCGTTGCAAGGGAAACATCGGAAGTAATTTGGACGTTTCTCTTGGACAGAATAAACCTGAATGATGGCGTCAGATTCATTTGGTACAAGCATTAATGTGTAAAACTCAGCACACATTCGCAGTACTGACGGGAAAAATATGACGGAAGAGAGATGAATACGTGTGCTGTTACTCGATACTTTAAATGATCCAAACTACCAATGGTCCTACGCCTTCCTCATAGAACCTCTTATGGGTTTCACTGTAAACATTACAACCAGATATGAACCATAATAAACCAGATAACCACCATATTGTTGTACGGATGCACTACGTTATTATGATTTGGAACAACTATTTCCAACAAGATGAAGTTTCCATCCCGCCGTGAAAAGACCGGAACTGGTGTAAAACCTCGCAAACAAGTAAGTTTCCCATCTGAATGATTGTAGAATGCGGTTAAACGGTGTATTTCACTTAAACCTATCAACCGGAAACATTTGTCTGCAATTCAGTATCGTAGGGAAAAGCACTTTTCCTCGTAGCTGGGGATACTGTGCAGGCAAGCATCTAGGTTTATGCTGTATTAACCAGAAGCGGAAATACTATCTATTAGAATTACCAATTAACTCAGCGTAGAGCAAAGAAGAGTCTTAACAATGAAGAAATTGTCAACATTCTGCCGAGATCGGCTAGGGCTCTGTTGTCTTTCCATTGAGATTTCAACCTCTCAGTAAAGCCAAACTATGCTCAATAGCCAGAGAGTACTGTCCAGCTGTTTCATCTTTGTTGGGATTCATCGGCTGTGCGCATCTTATGAACCTTCAGGGCTTTCAAACCAACGATTCCCCGGCAAGTGACAAAACATTCAAACATTGGCAACAAGCGGCTGATCCGCAGTGTGATTAGCCCTCACATAGACTGATACAGCGCCGCTCATTCTCCATTCAAGGATCCATTTCACATGGTCAAATGTGGCGTCTGGTTCCACCGAGTGACACCTTCTGAGAAGGAATTTTGATCAGTCCTCCTAAAAGCTGCCTGCTGATTTATGGTAATGTAAGGAGAATTCGTAATTTTTGATTGAGGTTTCATTCTGTGAGTGAAGTTAATCTATACTGAAAAGCGAAGAAGTACTGTACAGGTGTGTTATCTTTGTTGGGAATCATCAGCATTGCGAACCTCACGAAGTGTGCCCAAATTACACAATTGGCAAAAAACCCAAAGCCAAAAACATACATTTCCGACCATGCGTTACGCTTCTTGCAAAAAGACCGCAGCGGAGATGGGCACATCATTTTTAACTCTCCGTAAACGTTATGCGTGGAGGACTTTGTAATGACAGTAATCTTTGATGGAATAAGAAACTTCGTGACAAATTTAGTCATTTGTTCTGTTAATACGCTCACTGAAGGCTTGCTTAATTAAGCTTTACGAAATAATGTGCACATTTGTTATTCATGGATCTACTCACTTGTGACTGTAGATTTTCCACAAAATAAACTGCCACTAATCCTGGGCATCGTATTTTGAGTAAATTTATATATTTTCGGTAATTTTACGAGTGCCTGAACACGGTGGCGGTGTGTTCCTATCATTGACCATTGGTTTGTTTGGCATACTGAATAAGTAGTTTGTAAAAGTCACAACAGCAGTTGAACTGACATCACAATTCGTCGATTTAAAGGATAAGGGGCGCTGCCTAAGTGACTCCACTTCCATGGGCGCAAGATTTCTCTACATGTCAATGCGCTGACGATGTCCTCTCGACCGGTGAAGAAACGTTTGTGACTTATTTACTCAGCTCAGTACACAATCTAGCTCTAAAGCCATAGCTTCCCTTGAGTATATATCTTTGTCATTCTTGCAGCCCCAAAACAATTTCCCAGAAAGGTCACTCACAAGGACGTTACGTTATCTTATAAAACCCCCGTTTAGTTTCATACACAGCTTTTATGATCTGTAGCATCCTCAGAACGTGCGAACGACATAGAATAGAGTTGGTAATGCAGCAATCCCTCTAGCGGTTCGTGTCTCCAGGACTATTTTTAGACTTTATTTTGGGGCCGAATTAGTGGGGATTTTAAAATATAGATAACGAAATCGTGCCGTGATATAACCACAGAAATAATGAGTGGATACCATAAAAATTGCGTGAAGACTGTTTCCAGGACAAGTACTTTCGTATCGATTGGTTTCTTATCCACATTAGAAATGCTCTGAAACAACCTTGGAATTTTTCCCTATAACCGCGCGTCAAAAGTTGTTCTGTCTACTTGCAGCATTTTTAGATGCTTTCGTTTGAAGTAAGAAATGTTATTCATATTTTGTTTTCACATAGCCGAGAATCATCTGTTTTCCCAATGCCAGCTTCCCTTTGCAACCAAAACTACCCATTGCAAATCCATCTACGTGTAAGACATCCGCATAAGCTGGACAATTTCGGACCAGGTTACACGCAAAAAAAGGAAAATCACAGTAGAAATGCTTTGCATCATTGCCTGGATTTACTCGTTTACAGACCCGAAAAATTTGTTGATATCGCAGTCGATGCTGTCTTTGGCCAAACAATATTAGAACGCTAAAATTCAAGGTTTGATTTTCCTGAGGAGGGCACGAAAATTGCAACTATTAATGAATCTACGAAATAAGCAAGCGGTGAGATGTCGGATAATCTAAAACTGAAGGCATTTGTAACTTAACATTCTCCAGCCGTTCAATAGCCTTTTTGTAATGGAAAAGAATCACTGGACGAAACATGAGGAAAATCGTCGTAAATGTTTCATTCTCATTTAAAATTACTTCATCAGGCCTGATAGCACGAACACGGACGAAAGTAATGTTACACTATCTGCTATTCTTGTATAAGAAGCAAAAACCACGTACAAAATCCAGTAAGCAGCTTCTTGATGAATACATCTATTGTTAAGCCATTGGAAAGTCAGCCAGGAATTCATCGGACACTATCTGGGGTGTCGGGACAGATTTACTTCGTGACCACGCGTTCGTCTGTATCCCTTACGAAGGTGTGCACTCAAAAATGGTGTTGATGAAAGGTAACCAACAATTTCCATGTTGGTGCTTATTGCCTTATCTGACACCTTGTTTACAGAACAGGTAATTTTCCATTCAGCAAGCATTTTTGCAGCTTTCGACCAAGTCGGATAGACCAATCCATTTTTGTTATCTTCCATAAAAAATGGGTTTATTTGCTGTTTACTTGCAACTACTCGCTGTTTCACTTTTTGCCCGATAGCCCTAACATTAACTTTGACTTGATAGTCAAGCTATCGCACAGCTGTCAGCAATTGGATGTGGTCAGTGCACTCACTCTGGTAAAAAATACTTCCACTCGGGATACATTGCCTAAAACATGCAGACAGAAAAGTTATTGATTAAAGGAGATACAAGAGCTCGTAAGTTAGATATTTGTGTAATTGTTGAATCTGTTAATGGAGAATCCTACAAACGTGATAAATTATGATACTTTTGTCAAAGTAGGTTTTTCTGGCTCCAATATCTTTCTAATGTGAAGTGAATCCACAGCGTCCTTCTCTCACTGATGTATTGCAAACATCATTAGTTACCTGTTTTATGAGATGTGGAAAGCATAGTTGGAATTGGCTTCAAGGACAAACCGGCAATGTTCTCTTCTATTTTATCATGAGTGGTTCTTACAGAGAGATCGGTCGCCGGTTGTTCAAAGCACATGAACCGGCGGGACTGTCGGAAGTGAGCCGCCGAAAATCTGACAAGGAACATACTATTTTTTGAAAACTGCATATGTTTCGCAATATCAACGAGTAGTCCAATCACAAGTAATGTCAAAGCACCGCATTCTCCCCAACTCATTTCCAGGCCTGTGCTTCAATTTCATCAGGGAAGACAGCCGCCCAGTACCATGACAACGGACGTCACTATGACAACCCTTATTGTAGTCAGTTTGGTGGCGAATGCACACGGACTACTTGCCACTCAGTGGACACTGGATCAATACAGTGTTGTCGCAAGCCTCAGAAAGATAGTCTTCCTGCGTCACCGTCTTAATGATGCTCAGTTATCGTACCGATTACAAGTGGATATTGCTTTCTTGCGTCATTGTTCTGAGGAATACGTAGCGTCTTTATGTCACCAATACGCAACCGGCCAAACACTGTTAAACCCGTCCCGTTTCTGCCGGACTATCTCAGCCTTCTCTTGAACAGGTCTTGAAGTTCATAAACCGTGTTGCCTAATGCATGGTACACGTGGATTTGTACATAGTTTCCGACAAGAAGTAGCGGAAAGAACCATAATTAGCCTTTATCGTACGAAATGAAAACAGTGCTTCGTGGGTCTAGAGTGAAAACTGATTCCCCGTTATGAAATACACTGGTGCTTGCCCTTTTAAATCGCAGTGGTTTTGTCTTGATATTTTTGTATATGACTCAGCCATGTGGACCTTAGGCGCTTTTTTCATTACACGGTCACCTCAGGGTTGACTACTGCTATAAAAATAAGTAATATTTTCCATAATTTATTCTCACCATATCACCTAAAACAATTTCATTTCGAAAACACATTGAAAAACATTGATGCTTTCAGAACCTCACTGTCAAGCAAATAAGGATCACAAAAATAGGTCAGGCAAATCGGCCCAATTAAGGAAACAAATAGCTAAGAGCGGTCACCGAATAGAAAAACGCGGAAATACGGACAGTCGATTGTGAATGTAATTCAATTCTTATTCAACTGGATGATTTAAGGTGGCCTAAAGGGCGTGTTGCATGGGTAGTCAGGAAGTCAGCGGCACTCGCAGTTTACAAGGATTTATTTCCGGTACCGGCCGGCTTTGAAAGGAGCAAATATGGAGATAGGTGCTACCGGAACCACATAGCACATAGGGCACACATTTGCACAGGTTGGGGACGCACGAGAGAAGACTGGAATGAGGCAAAAACGTGCGTGCAATAAAACCTAAAACGACAGGCACGACTCAATTATGGTACAAGAGTAGCTTAGGGTCACTCAATTGCATGCACAAGCGGACCAATGCTTCCTTTCTGTGGTCGAGGCGGCTTCGTAGGGATATCTGTAATAGGAAAAGAGGGGTGTAGATTAGGTGATAAAGCAAACGAGTGTAAGCGGGTATAGTCTAGTTTCAGTTATGTTGCAGGTGGTTGAGCGACTGGGTTGTTAAACAAAGAAGGCAGAATCAGAACTCGTACAAAGCCCGGTTAGGTTGGAAGCTTGAATATCAAATGACTGATTCAACTTAAGTAAAACGAGTTGTTAAGTGAGCCAAGTAAATTCAGATATATTGATTTTGGAGCATCATGTATACACTCATTCTTCGTGAACCTTCTCCATCACAAGCCAAGTACACAATAAGAGATATTTTTGGACTGGATGGTCCGGATTAGAGATGATTGCGCGTTCATTACCGAGGTCAGTTGAGTGTCATCACCTTGTGCGATAAAAACGCATGGTATTCAGCTCGGAAGGCGAGACTATCCCAAATCACTCAGTTTCATCAAAGCCATTGTCGTCTTGTGTTGCCAAGTTACGTTCTTTCTCTCACGAACCTTCACCTACAAGAGTTTGGAGGCGAAAGCAAAGCTTTCTTTGACAGACATTCGTTGGACGTTCGTAAGTGGTACGCAACCAAAACGCCTAAATTTGATAAGTTCCTACTTTTGCTTTAACATTTGTGATTAGTTGTCAAGTAAATTGAAGGTGAAACAAAAGTAAGCCATTTTCAAGTCAAGCTTCGGCCATTAGTGGCAAAATATCCCAAAAAATACCTACTGGGTTTTGTCCTGCAAGTAAAGCGAATCTGTGCTGTAAAGCCATGACATCTGTTTTGCTCCTATTAGGAGCCATCAATAGTGTGCACGTCAAGAAACTCCAGGGAGTTTCAAACCCGCAATCGCTCATCTTCATTTCTATTCTATTTCAAGTGAACAACGAATGACGAAACGTACCATTTCGTCCAAAGTGTCTACTTCAAATAACTTGCCGTCAGGCTTCCAATTTTACAGTTGGTATCTCACACACAAACCCCATCCGCAGCGGTCGACACATCTGTTAATACGACGTTATAATTCTGTGTTAGAGTTTATGTTGTTTACGGCCAGGTGATATCTTGGAACTTAAGAAAGCTTTGCGAAGTACAACTTTTATGGCCAGAATAAAAATAGACCTTAATTGTGGACCGGGACGCATGATTATTCAAGCTTGTTTCAAAAAGACTTTCCCATGCACTGTCGGCTGGTCAAAGCTGGCATCGAAGTTTTTACGAGGGATCTAACAACAAGATTTCCTTTGTGCCCATTTTTCGTTTGGTACCTTTAGTGATAGGACCCTTCAAAATAGCATTCACCTTTTTTGATTTTTGGCAGAATGTCGATGTAAAGGTCCTGATTTGTAATCGAAATGTATCATACTGAAAGAGTTGCTGACAAATAAGGCCGTTTTGATTTTGCCAAAAAGTATATTTGTTGCACTATTCAGAGCTCTGATTTTGTATGAGTTCCTATCTCACCTGAAAACAGGGACTCACAAAGCCTTTGACTTTTATTTTCTGGGCACAGATTTCCCGAAGCTCCACTGACGAGGAAATTATTACAGCATGCGCAACGAATGACTAAAGATGTAAGAAAAACTTGTGAAATCGGGAGTCATTTTTTACCAAGTGTTTTGGGATCTTCTAGTCCACTCACAACACACCACGCCAAACTATACTATACTGTTCTGCACTTTATCACACTGCACCTAGCCACACTCAGCTACATCGCATGACAGCAAAGTAGTCGTACTTGAACTAGTTCATAAAAACACTTATGATGCCATTGGTACGCTTGCTTGACTGCAACACACTTCCCTCTGGATTAGTTCCTCTATAAAATGCATGTGGAACAATAGTACCCAGTACAACTTTACACGCACCCTAAATATGTTGATGCGTTGCCTTTTTGTAGTCCACGTTAGTGCACGTACTAGGTTGCTTCAGCAATATCCTATTTCGGACTCTGCATCAGACCTCGTTTTTGTTTCAGTGTTCACTGACGGCACTAAGGGAAACCCAAAAAACATGTGTGACATGTACACCTAGATATACCCAAGATATGCAGTTTAACGTTATGTCAGCACTTCATATAAGCCTGGGAGGGGTTTTTCGTAAATATGGATATACAGAGTCATTCTATGCTGTTAACATTGAGTTGGGATATCGGACAAGTCATCCAAGTATCGACCAGAACGATAATTGTTTGTCTAATCATCTCTTTATTTAGCCGTTTTTGAAATACGTCACTTCATGTTTTTAATATTTTATTTTTTATTTATTTTACTTTTTTATTATTCATTTATTTTTATTTTCTATTTATTTATTTATTCTGTTGAAAAAAGTAGTTAAGTGCCTAGGCAGAAAACCCTTCGATAGCTTAATGAAACGTGACTTCTCGTATTTAAAACTCGATTTAAAACTGACAACAGATTCCACAAATGGAAATTTTTTATGCACTTTCGATAAGATAAACTTGCAATATAATTTATAGGACTGTTGAAATGCAAGTAAATCGGTTGGATGAGAGACGGCACCTAAAACAGAAGCTTACAAACTTTTGCTAACAATGTTTGAATGATAAAGAAATATTACATAAAATATTTACACTTGCGTCCTAATGTCTGTTATTGCTTATGCAGGTATCTCCGTTCGCACGATGCAATCCTCTATACATTATGGCAACAACGAGTAGCTTGTCAGTCTGTATTGGACTCTAAACGTTATTTCAATCATTTTGAAAGCGAATTGAGTAGCTGAGTACGCATCCATCAGTGGATACTAACTGCGTATAGGAACAGCTCAACTGCGACATTACAGCATTCAGGTTCATATTCGAAGGCATCATGCATGTCACGTCCATCTGAAATGGAGTTGTTGATAGAATAGACAAACAAATCTACACAACTCTTCATGCCGTGTCGGTCGAGATTTCAGGACGTCGGTACACCGGAAATAAAGTTCACCCTATATCCATTAAACAGATGCGTTTAGAGATACACCTCAAATGTTCGGGTGGTTTGATTCAAATGCAAAATAAACATGTTCTCACAAGATTTTGTACAACAAAAATAAATTCCAAACAATTTGAGCATTTGTAGCTTTGGCAATCAATTTAGGACTAGGCGTTAGCAAACCCAGATTACACGTCAACATCCATCAATCTATCGGCTGACCAGTTCAGTTGGAATTCAGTGTGTGAGAAATGTTTTGGTGTGTCGCTGAAGCGTGGAAAAACATTGTGGTGAATTACACGTGGTGTCGGCTTTAATAGGATCGGTACTTGTCCTTAAATGAGTTACAATGCCAAGTTAGAATATCAAGCTGTGGTGAAAAGAGACAACATTGTTTCATGCAACCTTCTTGAGTTAGACTCAGTGAGGAACCGGAGAATCTCTGTAGACTTTGATCTTTTAAAATATTACGGAAAAGATGCGCAGTTGATCGATGGTCTTGCTCAGTATGAACTGTCATTCTGGTTAATTCGTAAGCTATGCATATCTTCTTTTGCAAGCCACGTATGAGCACACTTTAATTGTCTAATTCACGGGACAAGCCGGAAGTTCGTTGTGGGTACTTAGTGGTTCAGCTGCCCTGACACTTTATCCGAGAACCTTTAGAGGATTTATTTTAAGTGCAAATTTTAATTCGGTCTGCGACAAAACAGAATAAACCGGCCTCTTGAAAGGTTATCGCAAATCAACAAGCAGGAGTGATCAAGGCAAGGTCAGCAGCTTTCATTCTTTCACTTTTGTGAGAAACACCTGGGGTCACAAGTGAGTACGACCTCCTTGATAGGAAGGGAATAGCTAATGATTCACCAGTATGATTTCTTCAAATTAGCATTTATCTGAACAGCAAAAAAATACATCAGGGCAAGGAAAACCTCATTGGGCTGATAAAGGAAATTGATTGAGTGTTTCGCAGTAAATACTTGACGGTAGCGTTGTCAAGTTACTCAGCACGCCAGAAAGTTCCCTAATTCATTATCCTTCAGTAAAACTCTTCCTTTTTAATTTTTTCTGACAAAATTGGCACCAACGAGAGTAACGGGTTAGAACATTGCAGCTATTAGATGCGACATTTACAATAATTTTATGGGGATTTCATTTCCGCAGTCCACGGTCTTCCTCAACATAAAGACACGCCCCAAAGCCTTTCAGGTTACTGACGGTTCTTTCAGTACAGACGCGATTAACTACATTTGGGATAGCACCACCAGCTGTTCATTTTGGCCAGCATGCTTAGTGTAAAAAATAGTGTCTTTTTCCGTCACGCTGACTCGGTCTTCATTTTTCAAAACGCCCTCAACTAAGTTGTCAGTCCTTTCTTCACAATCTGTCGTCTGTGATATGAATACACCAAAAGAAAGTCTAGATATTGTGACCCCTGTTGCCAAATAGATATCCACAAATTTCACGTACACTGGCTTCCCGATGCCTCCTGCATACACCCATTAAATTGGGTTAGCTTTTTTATCAAAGGATTCGACTACTGAAAATTATAAATCAACGTGCTGCAAAAGTTGTGTATTGCTCCCCACATGTCACATTTTCTCCAGGCTTAAGCGAATTATGGTTTTTACTGATCAATGGCATCAACAGGTAAGATTTGCATGAATAGTACTTTAGAATTTATGAAGTCAACTGGAATGGAAATGACGATTCAAGTTTCCACTTAATGCTAGTTAGTGTAATCGTACCTCGACCGGCCAGTCCTCCACCGGCGACAGGCATAGGAAAGTGGTGATAATTCATATAATCACGATGCTTCTTTGATCTCACAGCCTTTCATATTTGGGATCAAGCCAGTCAAAAAAATGGCTATCAAAATCATGTTGGCGTAAAAATCACTTCAGATGGATCACTTATATCCATGGTAAGTTGAATACAATAGGGATATATCTGAATCAGGCACTTACCCCCCCCCCGAAAAAGAGTTACCTATGGGAAAAGGAACTTTTGT
>NW_008751699.1:314960-317459 GCF_000715545.1 Opisthorchis viverrini | reverse complement strand
TAATTCTGAATCCGGGCCCCCCCCCCCCCCCCCCGAAAAAGAGTTCACTATGGAAAAAGGAACTTCTGTGTCCATGTCCGCTAACACCAGTGCAGAGAATTGTAGCAAAAATAAAGTCCATGATGGCAAGGAACGTTTCTAATAAAATGTTTAGTGTAAATAACACTGAAATTTCAGCTCATTCGATTGTTGTCCCTTAAATTACTGTGTAACCATAGTGGAGCTTGTCTTGTTTGTAATGATACCCTGTTTGCAGTAAGAGGAGATCTAGAAGTTTTGGTGGAAATTTCGTTGTGGGAGTAAAACCAGTCTATTCTGAAAAGCTGAAAACACTGTACCGCTGCTTCACTCTTATTGAGAATCACCAACAGTGCTTATCTCACGAAACTCCAAGAAGTTTCAAACCTGCTATCTCCCGGAGAGCATATAGAAGAGTTGCCATTTCGTCCTCAAGTGAGTGACCAATTCGCTCTTAGACAGAGTCAAACAGTACACATCCTTCAGTTACGGGGTCCATATCAGGTGGTCACTTGTTCGCTGTCTCCTTAGGCGATGATTATCTGGGATTCAAGGGTTTTCTGTTTTAATTACAGGACAAAATCCACACTAGAATGAAACTGTTTTTTAAGGAAATGATAACCGCAAATGACAGCAACGTTACCAGGAGATAAAGCGCTGTCTGTCTTTCAAATCGAAACTATTAGCGAATTGCATACTTTCACATGTTTTTTCTCATATTTTCACTACAATTAATATGGGTTTCTCCAGTGTTTTATCGCAGAGTTTCCCTTTTTTTGATTTTGATTATTCATGCGAGAACAGATCAGCAGCGTCAACCGAAGTCACTGTAACCATCTAGTGACGGATTCAAGGTCATGCGGACCCTTTCAATGTGATTTCACAACCTTTTGACAGCACCAGTAGTTGATATTTTCCGAATTCACAGTATGCTACGCAATGTTCGAGAGCTGAATGTCTTTACATAGGTTTCCTGAAATAGATTGCTTGTAAACATATGGCAATCATTTTCGAAAAAAATCTTCTGTGGAAGCCCTTGAGAGAGTTTGAAGTGTGACTGCCAAACAGATGAGATTTGGCGATCATCTTTGTTGGCATATATGTTACTGTCACCCCGTTTTTCCCCCCCCAGTCGTGTGATTAAGCTGTCCGGGGAAAAACCAGATGTTGCAGTACATCTTT
Organism: Opisthorchis viverrini; assembly: GCF_000715545.1. Classification (NCBI taxonomy): domain Eukaryota; kingdom Metazoa; phylum Platyhelminthes; class Trematoda; order Opisthorchiida; family Opisthorchiidae; genus Opisthorchis; species Opisthorchis viverrini. Next base: position 316,259 of record NW_008751699.1, on the reverse strand, counting down.
CTAGAAGTGTAAATATGGATTTACCAGGAAATGACGAAAGAATCAGACGAATCAATGGAGCAGAAATCCGCATTGGCCGTGTCACATTACCAGTAATGTAAAATTACCACTGCTTGTATGTCCGTATTCTCCCCCCCCCCCCTAAAATCACCCCCGTCTTGTTTGTAATGATACCCTGTTTGCAGTAAGAGGAGATCTAGAAGTTTTGGTGGAAATTTCGTTGTGGGAGTAAAACCAGTCTATTCTGAAAAGCTGAAAACACTGTACCGCTGCTTCACTCTTATTGAGAATCACCAACAGTGCTTATCTCACGAAACTCCAAGAAGTTTCAAACCTGCTATCTCCCGGAGAGCATATAGAAGAGTTGCCATTTCGTCCTCAAGTGAGTGACCAATTCGCTCTTAGACAGAGTCAAACAGTACACATCCTTCAGTTACGGGGTCCATATCAGGTGGTCACTTGTTCGCTGTCTCCTTAGGCGATGATTATCTGGGATTCAAGGGTTTTCTGTTTTAATTACAGGACAAAATCCACACTAGAATGAAACTGTTTTTTAAGGAAATGATAACCGCAAATGACAGCAACGTTACCAGGAGATAAAGCGCTGTCTGTCTTTCAAATCGAAACTATTAGCGAATTGCATACTTTCACATGTTTTTTCTCATATTTTCACTACAATTAATATGGGTTTCTCCAGTGTTTTATCGCAGAGTTTCCCTTTTTTTGATTTTGATTATTCATGCGAGAACAGATCAGCAGCGTCAACCGAAGTCACTGTAACCATCTAGTGACGGATTCAAGGTCATGCGGACCCTTTCAATGTGATTTCACAACCTTTTGACAGCACCAGTAGTTGATATTTTCCGAATTCACAGTATGCTACGCAATGTTCGAGAGCTGAATGTCTTTACATAGGTTTCCTGAAATAGATTGCTTGTAAACATATGGCAATCATTTTCGAAAAAAATCTTCTGTGGAAGCCCTTGAGAGAGTTTGAAGTGTGACTGCCAAACAGATGAGATTTGGCGATCATCTTTGTTGGCATATATGTTACTGTCACCCCGTTTTTCCCCCCCAGTCGTGTGATTAAGCTGTCCGGGGAAAAACCAGATGTTGCAGTACATCTTTCTAGAAGTGTAAATATGGATTTACCAGGAAATGACGAAAGAATCAGACGAATCAATGGAGCAGAAATCCGCATTGGCCGTGTCACATTACCAGTAATGTAAAATTACCACTGCTTGTATGTCCGTATTCTCCCCCCCCCCCCGACCAAACACCCCCCCCCATTTTTAAAAG
>NW_008751699.1:282843-314362 GCF_000715545.1 Opisthorchis viverrini | reverse complement strand
CCTATTCCCCCCCCCCCCCCCGATAACATCCTGCACCCATTTTCAAAATGTCATCTTGCGAATCTACGCAACCAGTGTGCATAGCTAGACTGGTCTGCGCCCATGCGTGCATTCTAACGTGTATTATAGTCAAATGTGTAATTTTCACCGGCAACTTCCAGGGCGGTAAGACTTAATAACAGCTCTTATCCAAAGCTACAACGGATATGGTGTAGTGGTGAAATCAGACTGATCAATACCACCTCTAGCATATACTTAATGTCAAGACAGTGTCTAGGACAGAACAAAATTTATCTAGGCACCAGATGATGGATACCAAGTGGTTAACCATATAACGTGGGAAAATACGTGTAACCAAGCAAGCACCAGCAAACAGATGTCAAAAGATGAGGGTGCTGTTAAAGCAAAGGATACTAGAATTAAGATGTAATATGGCGTCTATTTATTTTTTGGGTTCCAAGAACATTCTATTTGTCTCAAAAAAATTAGTCCTGCAACTGCAAACACAATCTAAAGAGGATGTCATTTGGTAAACAAAACTCTAGAAGCCCGACCATTCCCCCCTCCATCATGACGGTTCATGTGATAGGAATAGGAGAGACACGTCCAATACCATCGTGTTTTAAATGCTAGGAGTTGGATCGCTCTATACTACGACCAGCACTTGATGCATGAGCTTTCTACGAGAATCAACTATCATGCAGTGAATGATGCTCAGCTTGTTTTCATAGGGCCGAGTTTTGAAGTCTAACTCAACGTTATTGCAGCATTTTCCCCTACAAACACTACGACTGAGGCCTGGGATTTAAGACAGGTTCTGAGTGGTTGAGTCATTGCTAGTGGTTCAACACGTGCCCTCCATCTATAACTACCGAAGAGCTGTTGCCATTATAGGCGTTTCTAGAATTTTAAGCTGAATGCAGAACTACTCCTCTAGGAGGAGACTGTTGAACTATTTCTGGAGTTGCGCAGCAGCTTTCAACAAAACCGGTTTGATAAAATAGTAATTTGTTGTATATGAATTACTGTATTTTGTTTATAGGAAACTGCATCCAATCGCGCTGCCCTTTGCCATCATTTTTTATCTCCAGTAATTGATCCGTGACTCCAATCTTCTTTCACACCAGTGCTCGGATAATTTCGCTTGGTCTTTGTTATTTCAACTGCCTCACATACAAATTTGACGTCTTTGCCTTCTGTTATATTGAGGACATCCAGTCATTAGTCTGAATTACCCAAGAAGTAATATGACACTCAGGCCAACGGCTACAACGTGTCTTGATGTCATTTTGCCCAGCGATGAGACATTACAACAAAACCACAAGAGCGAACAAACTTTTCGGCCATTAGCAATAGTCAATCCTGACTTCAGCCATCAAATACTACTTGGAGGATATATTAAACTGAAATTTCGGAAAATTAAGGACCTGTCTAAGAAAATCCCAGGCTGCGAGGATTCATCCTTTTTGTAGTAAGCTGTCAATATATGATCCCACCAATATTAGGAAAATAGTCTTGGATTCCCTACCTAATTTGACTAAAAGGGTCAGTTTGTGATGCACATATATGTACACATTCCGCGATGTGTTTTTTAGTTGAACGGACTTCTCAAGAAACTCTAAACTAAACTGCAAATTGCTGGGTTTAAGCATGAAATTTGCAGGACGATGGCAGTCTGTTCCACAGTATTCCCTTCTCTTTCATTCTGGTTCGTTCTGCTCAGCTCTACTTTAATTCCCTCTGTGCTGATCAAATCCACTCCTTTCTATACCATTCAGGTCTATTCCGTTTTACGCTATTTTATTCTACTATCACTACTAATATTCTGTTTTACCTTGCCCTGTTCCATTGTTATCCATCATGTCCTACTTCGAACAATTGTGTGAGTGCACCATATCGTACGGTATTCTGTTCCATTACGATTTATCAAATTATGCATCCAAATATATGTCCAGATTTTTTCTCAAACGCATGCATCATTTCACAATGGAGGAGAATTTGTTTGGTAGTGGGACAGATTTTTTGGGAAATAATTGTCCGGGCAGCAGTTATTCCAAAAAGATCATATCCTAATACTATCATCACAAAGTTTGTCGTGATACTTCCAGTTCCCCACGGAACAAAAATGCACGGTTGATGCACAGCCTGTAACCAACCAACAAATGATCACATATCAAGATGGGTTATGGAGAATATGCTTGGTTAAGTAGTCAGATGTGTACCAGATTGAGTGGGAAACTGGGGAAGGTCGCTGACCAGACACGTAAGTTATCGATGAAACAATGTACTCGAAATTCCTACATACGTAATGAAGCATACGCGCTATCATTGGATATAGTCAGCATGAACAATACATTGCTTTCTACGTCCAGGGTAGCCCAATAACTTCTAAAGATGTGCCAGTCAAAAATACGGGTTTGCTTGGCTATGGTCTTCTTTCAACCATGAATACCTTGCAGTTCAAAGAAATCTAAAACCACACATACAGCGAGATCTACCAGAAAGTTAGGCTGCGCGAAGTCGGGCTTGTAACTTAACACCTGGGTAATCATGAGCAAGAGCAGGAACGAAAAAGTTAGTCTGCGATCCTCCCACTTCTCCCTTCAAACAAAAAAATGTTGATAGTTCTTTTGTTCGAAAAGCTACTTGTGGAATTATCACTAATTTCATCGTAGTGGTCGAATGACTGAATACCCAAGTGTGAAACAGTCGGTCCCCTTTAGTCCATTTGAATAATATAGTATAAACACTAAGACTGCGGTATGCCGACAGTGAGTTTATCTTTTCAGTTCTACCACTGAAAATCACAGCACGAAGACATTACCAATAGGAATGAATAGCATTAGGACAGCGGAACGAAACAAAGCGTTTGGTGGTCCAACCATGTTCGGTTACTAATTCCAAGGCTTGTATCGGGGTCTTTTGTGCATACAAACTGGGTCGGATTTGGATGGTCAGCATGGTCTCACTGAAAGCTAGCAATTTCAAATCAATAGTGCGCGATAAAATTCTGAAAGCTCCACTTAGGTTAGTGGATAGTGTCTGTTTGGAAATCAATGAGGCAGGTTCTCGGGTCTCGATCCATTGGTCACCTGCCTCGGACAACCAGGCAACTGTCATGAGACGCATTCATAAAAGCTCTTATCTGTTCTGCGAATCTATATTTCAGTGCAGAAATATGCGAATCAGCGCACAGCATGTAAGCCAGGGAGTTTCGGTGAAATATGTAGAGATTCATTCATCTCCCTAATGAGGACAGGAATAGTTGAGCGTGTGGGCGCATTAGAAGGTTATAGCACGTAGTTTTGGATGTATGCCTGTGGATAGGTGATCTACCTTAAGCTATAGTATGATAAAGGCTTCTCCCGTTTTTGCTGACTAGTGAGGCTCCCAATTCTGCCGAGGCATGCTGTGGACATTAACAAATATTTCTGAGTAGGCTTTAGGAATCACCATCATTTTTAGGGATTGTTATTCCTGAAAACAGTCAGGGGTGTAAATACATCCGGGGTGGTCGAACAAATTGCTCACCAGGCTCTTTAATAAGCCAAAGGAATGGAACTGGACAACTGCAAATTTTGCCCAGTCAATGAGGACTTATTGTAAAATAAAAGCTTAAGATTGGAGCCTGAGCGTCTGGCAGTGACACATTCCGAAAATGCAAGAGTGTCGCAATTTCTCGAGAGTTTACCGGCTTCAAAGCGAGTATTTGATTGGTCATTTAATACTGGAATACGTGGCATGAACCGCATGATCAAAGTACAGTGGCGCTACATCGTGTTTGCGGTTGAGTTACACTTCTGTTCAACCCTTCCTACGGGATAAGTAAGAATTCAGCTGGCGACCAGGATGTTGCTTCCGAACCTTCCGAGTGATTTATTGGAGCAGTTACCGATATTCAGCAGGGTTGAACTAGCCGTATAATGTTTCTAGGAATTTCAGCAAAGAGCGCTCTCCCTTTCAACAGGAAATTCCGTCGCTACTTAGAATATGAAATTACCATACCGCTTGACCAGTAACAGCGAGTGAGCCTGTAATTCGAATCCAACGAAAGTCATTGAAGTGGGAGTTGATATAACAAAACGATGAAAAATACTGTTTCAGCTTCAACTGTGAACGAAAAATGTATGTTGGTGATTATCTTCGACGAACTTGTAGATCATTGTAATCTGCCAATGCCTGAGTTACCCACGGCTTTTTGAGACCAAAGATCTCTCCTTGATTACGAAATTAATATCCTGGAATGATACTAGAAAAGCATGATTCCAAAATTGGACCCACAAGCAATCTGGGTAAGTTTGACTTTGAGTTTCGTTTACAAAGAATCAACCTTTTTCGCGCAGCCAGCACAAAAGGCCGAGCTCTCTTTACCACCTTATTTTTGCCTCAACGCTTGTACAGGTTGCTGTGACTTGGACCGACTGTCACTTGAGAGATGTTCCCGATTATGTTCCAAACAAAACGTCACAAAATTTCCACACCATTTGTTCCGAAGTATTTTGCTTTCGGCGAAGTTGGTCTTATTTTTCAATCCATACGTCCCTATTAGATTTCATCCTCACGTCCTTCCTTGTTGTGACTACAAAACGATTAGTATTCGTTTTCAACAACCCCTCAAATTCTCAAGTGTTTTCTCTCAAGTGGTTGGCAATCTGATCACGTAGTCAGTACGGAAGCACAATAAAGCCGTGCATTGAAAACAAGCCCACTTATTTCAGAGTTGCGTTTTAGACAAAAATGGGTAAAAATATCACCCATATTCGGTTTAAGTGGGCATCATTAGGCTTTTCTTTTCAAGGCTCTGCATTCGTATGTTTTGGGAAGCGTTTTTCAAACTGTCTCAATTACCTTAATGAGTGTGAAGTAGCAACAATATTTCAGATTGTCAGTGTGCAAAAATATTACTAGGTTCGAACCCTATCCTATCGTGCGTCCATATACTACTGACAGACAACAAAGAAGCATAAGCTGACAGCTACTCACTTGTTTCATACATAATGTCCCAAATCACTGAAGATTAATAGAAATTCCACAGTGGGCTTAAAGGCTCACCGACCTTGAAATCTTATGGGCGCAGCTGACAGTAATTTCAATGCGCAAGTATCACAATGGTCTGAACTGTGTGAGTTTGTCTACAGAGACACTAACATCACTAACAACTGTAACACTGTTTGTGGAACCAGGTAACCCAATCTTACAATTTCTGGTCAGTCATTTGAACGAGATCTAAATAGAGTCACTCCATAGAAGACGAACTCATAAGAATTGCTCATTACATAGTTCCTGACGACCTTGCTCTTCGACAGGGAGCGGTTTCGCCGAAGCTCAAAATTACATCTGATTTACTGGTTAGATGAAACCCTTTGACACTTTAAACTTTGCGTCCACCACTTTTGAAGTTCTGTAATCATCGGTCTCCTTGTGACGGGTATGATTGTAAGGACACATCAGATATGCAAAAATTCGGGTTTTGAACAAGCATTTTGATAGAATTTTCATCAAGCTAACATCAACGGAGCGGTGATAGTTCCTTCCACCTCGTGGGCTCGTTCACTTTGTACACGGTGAGATTCAACCTATGGAACAACATTCAGACCGCCAAAATAATGTTTTTATTCTCATTGACTGAATAGAATTGATGAATTAAAGCTAATATCTGTACGGCTTTAAGTTGGGTTGAAAAATACGAGCCAAATAGTCTATCACAGAGAGTTATCTTCTTCACTGCCTGCACCGAGTTCCTTACGGGGACGTAGAATCACGCGTAACTGAGATGACCCTATGTTCCAGAACTTCCATTTATGGTTCAAATCCGATGGGACTACTCCCAAGTAATCTGCTAAACCTGCACAATGAATCCTAACTGTGCGTGTTCCTGGGGTCAACGACATCAATTCGAATAAGCTCAGCTCAGGCCTAATGTCTCCATTTCGAAAAAAACAGCTGAAAATTCGTAAATGAGCAATTACAGGAATCACCGGAATAACTGGAAGTAGATTCAAGACTCCCCACCACAGCTGGTTTACATTTTTTACCGCAGAAGGCAGGATAGCAAAGAGAAATACTAATCATGCAAGTCCAAAACTAAAGTCCACCATACGATGCCCTGGATGAAAACATAAGAGGTAGGTGCAAACCAAAAACACTGCAACGGGCAAGGAAGACACTACCGCTTTGTAATTAATCTGTATACAGTAAGCGCACACCAAGTTAGTATTATAGAAGTGCATTGACTGTTGGGATGGCGTGCCTCGCTGCTAACCACCAGAACCAATTTACTTGATATTGTCCGCATACAAAAGGAGAAGCTACAATTCCAAGAATAAAAACGCTTTTTCAATCTAATGCCAACAAGTATTTAAAGCCAGCATTTTGATTGTGCATTTTTTAATAGTAATTCAAATTCAACAAAGGGTACCTATATAATCGCACTCACGAACAGCGGATTTTTCGTTGCTCATCCGTGGGATTTGTTCTACAGAACCACAGCTTGAAAGAGTATCGAAGCCTCCCAACACAATTACCGATGGCTGCTGATTGGATCGCACTCCAAAGAATCATACCTGTAATTGTGGTTCTCGTCCTTCAAGACAGCTTCCTCATAGACGTACCTTAAAGAACCGTTGTCAGGCTGGTGTCTGAAGCTTCTGACGTAACAAGGATAGTCAACTATTTCTCCTTCTTACACTTCGTCTCACCGTTGTTGATCATTTGGCCAAACAGGTCGAAAACAATCATTCACAGTGCTATTTGCTTTAAACAGCTTTGGCACAACATCTGTGTGTACACTTCCTTGTTTTTGTTTGTCGATAGTGATCGAGCTCTCTATGGCTGCCCGTGGTATCATGTGAAACAATAGCTAACTGCAACTGTAAATACAGTAACAAGTAGCGGGAATGATGAGTTTTTGAGAGGTCCAAAACAACTGGTTATCATCTCACTTATTGTGGCTAGATAAAACCTCGTTCTGTGTGTATACCCACTCTTATTAATGGCATGGGAGAGGTTCGCTAACAAGAAAATCATTCAAAGCAAGGTCGATTGTTACTGACCAAATCACACCATTTGTCATTACAGTTAAACATCTGGCTTGGGAAAGATGATGCTGTAGGACAAAGTTTTATGCGGAAATCAACAAACACCGAGAACCATTCAAATCGACGCTGCCAAAACCTAGTACCTCTCGGTCGGGGTTGCTCAAAATGTGAAGGCATTGACGGAACACTATGCTGAATGAAACCTACTCTGTGAAGTTGAAAAGTATTTTCTGTCAACAGAATACGTACCGATATGACGTATTTTATACCAAATGAAACAGAAGACATCTGCGCAGTACGTTTATTTGAAGAATATGGTTTCAACTTGGACTGAGCTGAGTATCCCCCATGGGAAGTGAGGGAATTTCGCGAATCGCGTACGATATGAGTTCAGGTAGAACATACGTTCGATTGGAAGGAAACTCGCCTAGCTGGCGAACCCGAAGAAGGGCGGAACCGGCTGTCGACTGTCGAAGAGTTCCCAGCACCCTTAAGAGTAGTGGGCTTTCTCAAGTACATATACTACGAAATCTCCAACATCATATCAACTGAAATATGAGGCAGCCTTTTTGCAGCACATTTCGTTGAATAAAGTAGAAGATGCATTTGAGTATCTCGATGAAAGTAATATATTCAGTGATTAAGTTTATCTACTGGATTGATTGTGGTATCTTATGGTAGTTATTATATCTATTGTACGTACATTTTTGGGGGCGGGAGCATCTGGTATTTTGATCGATTCCCAATTTTTTCGCTATCTTTCCGTCGTTAAAAATCGCGGGATTCTCACTCTTGAAGTTTATTCAAAAATATTTTTGAACTTTTCTTGGGGATTAATTCACGGTCGGATCTCAACACTCGTATTTGAGCTTAGCAAAACAGAAGGTATTTTAGGCTATTCCCAATCCTTGAATATTCCCGCAGCACACGTTCAAAGACGAACTGCAGCAGGAAAATCTGTTTTCTGCAACCGATCGTCCGAATAGTACGCCGCAATTTATATGACGTATAGCAGCAGTCTCGAATACAGCATCTAGAGGGAAAAAACAGAACATCACACGTTCGGTGTATCAAGAGAGTTAGGTCTTTGTCAGAGACAGCTGAGGCTGAACTTAAGCCAGCAAAGGTTAGAAGTTCACGCAAATTGCTTTTGAGTGCAGGTTGCAAATGTCTGAGCTACAGATAACAGCCAGATTATCAGAGTAAAATCGATCGACCGGCAGTCGATAGATTAAGGGAAAGAACGCATAAGTTTTGTCCGCAGATTTTACAATGGCATTCACATAATAGATGCTGATTGGGACTTGCATCATCTGAGGAGCGTCAATCGATCGATCACAAATTGTCAGAGTCTAGCCGTTATCTGTAGCAGAGGCACTTGCACTCCATTTGTGAATCCTGACTTTTAGTCTAATCAAAGCCGTCACCTATTGAATTATTTCGGAGCCAGCCATGAGGCGATGATTAGAGTCTTTAGGTACCGAAATATCCTCGTGGTTTGATTCTACCATCAGTACAATTAGACTGTAACAGAGGCATGAAATTTTCATAAAGGAAACTACTCGCAAGGTTGCGGAAAACTCTTCGACAGCCCACGATCGGTTTCGCCCTGCTTGGAGCTCATCACTTAGTTGCAGTCCCCGAGTTTCCGATCATCTTAGGTTCCACTTAAACCAAAATTGGACTCATTTGCAAGCCAATTTGGTTTCAACGTATTCTCTTGTTTATGATATTCTTCAACGAAATGTAGTGGAAAAATGCCGCCTCGTGTTTGGACTCAAGTAGGTCATAAGGCTGACGGAAATTCTGGGACTGCGCCCACTTCATGAGCTACATAAAGGACGAAACTGGTCGTGGGCTGCCCAATACTTATCAGCAAGCTTGTGAGTAGTTTCCTTCGCAAAAACATACTGCAATGTGTCGAATATCGTACCAAGTAGAAATATGAGACGGCCATTTTTACAGCACATCCGGTTGAAGAATATCGTAAACGAGAGATTCAGTTGAGTCTCCCCCCGAAAACCCAGTCAATATGCAAATGAATGTATTTGCATAAAATTTGTTCAAAGTCGAATTAAAACGTAGGAATTTTGATTGTCTTAGCTAGAACATTTTTAAATCTTGCATTTATATCATCCGTTCCACTATCCATTTTTGGGAACCATACCTTTGTTTGATACATGAATTCCTGTTATTCAACGGGGAATTTTAGAGGACTGAACGCACAGCTGACATATTATGATTGGTTTTGCAGCGTTTAGGATTTCATGTCACAGGAGAACTATTCCCTCCGGACTGCTTAACTTATGTCCAGTCATTCTCAGATTTGTCCCGGGACACTTTAGGCGCCTAATGAGATATCCCATAAAAATTAGTGGTCTTAAATTTACAACGCGAAGTTGTCTGAAATCATTGAGAAACTTTTGATTTTTAGTTGCGGATTCTTCCTCTATTCTCTCCAGCAAACTGTTCAACTTGAGGCCACGTTAACGTTTCTTCGTTTGAGTGAAACTCATGCCAAAAGTTTCCGATCAGAAAAAGCCAAAAGATAATTAGACTCGGTCCCTTGGGGGATGAAAAATTTGGCAAGCTAGGCAAACGTCGTTGCCACTGCCGAAAGGCACAAGATGAGATAAGAAGAGATACACTTTAGTTACATACTAAAAAAGGACGCTTACATATAGGAGACGTTGTTGCTCAACTTGGGACGCAAAGAAAAACGAATTAGGCGAATTTCTGAATAAGCTTTTCCCTCGGCTACATAACTTGAGATCAATGAGTATTAGCCTCGGTCATGAATTAAGTTGGGAAGAAACACCTAATATTAGTATCTGGTAGGCATATTCCCGCTAATTTAAGACCGCATTGTGCATTGCTTGTGTTAGGACAAAGTCAAAAGAATTGTTGTAATCTTTTCAAGAAAGGCCATCTTCTCCAATTCGGATGAATTTAATCTGGTCCGGTAAGATTTAGATTCCAGGTAGATTGTTCCCCATCCAGGACTGTTCCTTGTTCAATATACTTCATCAAATTGGCTCTCAGGACGCCAGTTACCACCCCCACAACTATCATCGTAAACCAATCTTTAAGGTTCCGCTACTGCAAACGCATTTGACTAATCAACCACTGTTATTCAGTTCATAAATTCTCACTTCATCTCTCAGGGAATGTGTCTAACTGGTGAGCTCCAAACACGGCGAAGTCGGCTTGTTGGCTTTTTTGGGGGTTTTGAGCAGTCGTTCCAGACTAATTATTTTCCCCCTCTCCCTGTACAGCCTCCTGAAGTTTGATAACCACTTCCTTCACAGTAATTGTCTTGACTGGAAGTCATCACAAGTACGAAGATCCGGCCTCGCCTTGCGAATAGAAGCCTAACCCAACAGCGTAAAATATTCAAAAAAGCTGTGAAGGTCTGAGGAAGTATTTTACTTCGCAAAAAATTGCCAGTTGAAGCTGATTGCTGCAGAATCACCTGTTGGTTTGTTTATCAAGCTGGAAAATTTGATTGCGATCGTCTCAGTACCGAATGAGTTGACGTCAATAGCCGTCCCCTGTAATATTTGTTGATGAGGCGTTTGTAACCAAACCAAAAGTCATCGTCCAAACCAAAAACGACATTATCTTAGTCATCCTGACATCTTAGTCATCATCAACAGTTAACTAGATTTCTGACCACTTTCAAAATGCATAACAAACAACACATTTTAGCGGACACCGTAAACCGTACTTAATCATCTTCTATAGAATGCGTTATGGACCACATCGTAACAGTACTGGATTGGTCAGTGTTTGTTCACGAAAAAACTCCGTTTTACTTGTCTGTCATGAGCTTGTTCATTCAGTTCCCAGAGCCACACGTCCAGAAGTATACGTTTTATCGAAAACAAAAGTTCGTTCACACCGGAAACTTTCTTTCATCCTATCCCCGACCGGAAAAGACAAGAGGGTGTGGATTTAGTGATTGGATATATTCAAAAATTTAGTCGTATTGTTTATCTTTTTTACGTCTACTGACAACTCACTCTGCGTTGAATATGAGCATGAATCCAACGGAAATACTGTGACGATCATTTTCTTCTTCATTTATCGGTGGTGACGCTTCCACTAGACAGACGTGTCAGAAGGGACGCATCGTGATGAAATCGAGTTCGGTTTTCGGGTAGAACGGAAGAATAGACCCCAGAACTTATACCATTTCAAAACATTTGTGTCTTCACCATCCTCCCCATCTTAATCGAAGTAGCCAGCAACCCCTTCTGCAATCAAAATCGCACCAAGATGGCAGCTTATTCAAATCTTCAAACACAGATGGATTAGCTAACCGATGTCAGAGGCGTTCGTGCCGTCAGTTTCTATACAGATCGTCTGACTGAGTGGTAAATGATATTCGACGTGGGTTAGACCTAGGTCCCCCTATCTGTCCCATTCTTTGATCTCATCTTAGTGAAATAATTGACATGGTTATACGGCAGCGATACACCAGTTTTCTCCTCTGGTGTTGTCGCCAGTGATGATGATGACGACGAAATCGTTCGACGACTGATGCGTTTTTGCCTTCTTTACTCTTCCACCAAATCTTCCCCCCATCCAATAAAAAACCTAGATGAACAGGGTTAACATTGATTGATATTATTCACAAATGCACTCTGCGACAGGTCAAGCAATAATCATTTATAGAGAAGAAATAATCAGCACCTGGAATTCTGCGAAATTTATTATGCTCGGGGATGTTAAACATCCTGCACTGTTTATCCTCGTCCAATAATCCACCTAACCAGCACATCCTGTTGAGCCACATCTAATCCAACAAACGTAATGCTACATTAAAAATACGCGTTTTAGGGTTTTGGGATCCATTCGTAATAGATTACTTTACAATAACATCTTAGCATTCAGCTGTTATCCGCCAGCTGGAGGGGACCACCTGCATATGAACTCACTTTGCATCGAAAATCGATTGTTGACTTGAACAAAGGCGACAGCGAGCAAGCTCTCTTGCATGCGAAGGATTCCGAAGCTAGTTAAGCTATTTGCTTGCATCAGCAACCTAACCAGCACTTCTGATGTTGCTCTTATTGCTGAAAACTGCGTGTCCATCGTGGCTATCCCCACCCAAATTTTCTGTCCAAATTCAGTTTCAGGGGGTTTGCGGTATATTTATCGTTCATCCTCAGTGTTCCCCCCGTATGTATGGACTCACCAGAATAATTACGCCAGGACAGGGGGCAACTGTTCAAACGCGAGATGAACAAAAATTCAACCTACTCATGAGTAGCACGACACAAATGGAGCATTTCGAATGCTGCCGGAGTAACAAGTCACGTTTCCCAACCGCAGGATGAAGGCGACATTCTGCCCATAAAAGCGCGTTTCTTACAGGGATGCAGGGATGGCTTAATTAGTCCTACCTTTCCTCTCGTCAGTGATATATTTTTTCTCATTGGTGGAACTGTAGGACCGTTAAGCTGACTAAACTCAGCGCAATTCAGGACACCTTTCCCCTTGGCATGTGAAACATGCGGCGCTCCACAAGCTCCTGAATATCATGTGCTCTTTCCATTCGTTGACTTTCAGCTGAGTTCACCTGAAGGCCCTCGAAAATTCCCTTCGATAAAATGCTGCTTGGCGATGATGCTCACCATTTTCCAACTTCAGACCGAGACCCTTTTGGTTGATTAAATGTGTAAGCACTTGCGGAGAACGAGGGTTAGTAGGGCATACGGTCCTAATTTTCTAGCTCCCATTATGCTAAAGGAGGTTCTGAAGGATCATTTCCCCCTACTGACCGAACTATTCACAGTGTACTTGCATCTGAAAAATATTCCTCTGTTTGGAGTCAGTTTCTTTACAACCAAACTCAAAGTTCTGCCAGGTTCAGACCAGTCACGATATTGTTCAATTTCTTTGGAAAGATAAGTTCGAGGAAATCTGTGGCGGTTCCAACATACAAAGCGAATTGCGACTCGCATACAACAAATCCAATTCACGCTTAATTTTGCAGCTTTCTTTGTTCACAGAATTGTCTCGATATTTAACGAAAGGAGAAATTGTCAGTTTGCTTTCTGGACTATATAATCACATTTGCAAGTTTGTTCGGGGGGTTCCGACAGTCTCAGCGACAAAGGCTAGAAAATGTAATCGGTGGGTAAAGCATCGGCCGAATACAAATTTCTACTCAGTTGTTTGACTTCTGATCTATTGAATTCGAAACAGTTCAAAACAACTTAAGAAATGGTCACCCCATCGACTGGTCATACCAAAATCTGTCAGCGCGCCGATAAAAATGCATGACAAAGTTTAGTTCCCTTTTTAGCAACCAGCGCCATCGCTCCCAAAAAACGATCAAACACCGCGTCGGTACAATCCAACCGGACGGAGCAAGTTAAATCCATGTTCCTTGAAGTAGGAAAGCTCAATTTCTACTATGAGAAACTCAAACATCCCCCAATCTTATTTTAACTTTTCCACCATCGTCGGCCTTCTCCCAGCTACATTGCAACTAAATTTCTCTCATATTTTAAGGCAAATTACTATATTCTGCTTGTTAGATAATTTAAGATCTTACTTCAGTGATGTGGGCTTGACAGAGACATACCATTTTGCTTTATCACTTGCTGCTATTAGAATGCATGTGATACGTAATGTAAAAGCATTTCACTCATCACTTGTGCGACAAGAGTTCCGAGACCATTTCAACATCACGTATAACTTCATGATTGAAGCTACTATCCAGCTGTACATCAGCCCGGTGAAATAGTACTGTCTCTTTATTCTGTTCGTCTATTAGTGGATCCGGAGCTAGTACAGGTCATCCTAGGGATTGATTCGCTCGTTAACCATCCGTCACGAAAGGCATTTCTTTTATACCACTCTCATACGTACCACGCAATTTAAATTGATGTCTTCTCCACTCAGGAGATTCATTCCTGGGGTGACTTGATGTTTCTCCTTGCTGCATTCATAATGATAAAAACCCAAAAATTTGAACTTGGTACAAAGGGATGAAGGGCAGTACGAAGTGATCCGATGCTACCGATGCGATCTTTCACTCAGGATGAGATCAACGCGAGCCTCTATATGCTTGAGTGAGGACGCAGAAACATCAAGCTGTGAAATCATGCCGATGTTTCTCATGCAGCCTTCCAGGGTTTCCGTCTAGATTGTCCAAGTGACAGCTTGAGACGTAGCCACCTCATTTTTCAGTGGACGAGAACTAGACGCCACTTCATCTAACTTTCACCTCAAAGATTTGTTTTAGTAAGCTGAGGTGGTTGGGTGGCAGCAAAGCCCCAATGCTGAACGTTTGTGTTGCTGTCACAATTGATGCCATAATTCTCTAGCCCATCATTCGACTGTAGTGATCAATATGGTAACGACAGTCACTACAGCTCAGATGTCATATAGGGTGATGGTCACTTGGCTACCTGGGATACGTCGTAGGAGGTACAAATACACAACGATGGCACAGTGCACACTGTAAGCACCCAGCCTGATGCCATCACGTAATGAATGATGTTGCATAGTTGTGTCGTAGTTTGATATCGGGGGACCGAATTCCAGACAGGACGATTTAAGACACCAGACAAAAGGTTTGGAGCGAATTCCCAAGCGCAAGACAGCAATGGTGACGTAAAATTACCAGGAAGGACTAGCTACCAGGGAACAAGTAGCTCCAAGAGAGTAAGTTCTCTGGTTTAAGCCGCCAAGTGACTGCAGATGGTAGATGTTCTCCAGAATGGTTCAGTAGGCCAATTAAACATGACAAAACAAGCCATTCCCACAGATTTCGGAGCGTCAATTCGCGGAGTTCCGTAGGATTTCCTATGGTTTACCACGAAGTTCAACCGCAGCACTGCTTTTGCGCATGGACCTCGTGGAACCTTAAGCAAGCAAAGGGTCTGAGGTACTTACAAATCGTCCATGCATGTACGACATAAGATTAGAAGTACAAAGGTGAGTCTGAATGAATGACGTCTTGGTCATTGAGTCATGCTTAAAGCCCTGACCTCGTTTTCGCTTTATGAAGATGGATCATAGAATCAGCATATCAATCTTCTGATATGTGGTTTACTTCATCGGAACCTGCTACTCTAGGTCGGATTCCAAATACTGAACTGTCTTGCCATTTTTGGAGATTTGGGTTCAAACTGAATCAAAATATTTGTTACACTGGAATTTCTACCCGAGTAACTGCTAGAACAAACGCGGTTTGTCGTCGACACTCATATGAGTTGATGTTAGCCAAAACTCAGCCATGCAGAACTTTCGCTGTGAGAATTTTGGACTTCCTCAATCCAGCATTCGTACTGCAAGTCACTTCAATCTGTCGAAAAGCCAAGAGGTGCTCCATACCTGTTTCAGTCTTATTGGGAACCACCTAATGAGTCTCCAGGAAGATTCAAACCAGCAACCTCATGGGTAGTAGTTCAAGGCCAAACTGTTCGCCAACGAGCCACCGACCAGTAAGCTGACTGGCTCATCCTTACACAACGGAATTTCCATTAAAAAACCCTACTGTCTCCATACTATCGACAAATTACAACTAGATCAAAAAGTATTCACATGAGTGGACTTTCACCGAAGTCGTCACTTGAAGGGCTGATCAACACGCGACCACATGATTTGAATTATGTGGCTGAAGCATGAGAAGCACTACCTCCGACCTAGGCGCGAGTTAATCACACGGCTAACCAATTGTCCGCAGCTGGATGAGAGGGGGTGCAAGTTCATATCGCCATGGAATTTTCAGATACACGCTGCTGACAATTATCAACAAGAATGAAACAGCCGTATGGCACTTCCCTGAACAGTTTAGTTCCAGCTACTAAATGGAACACCTATATACGAATATAGTGACTGAGGATCTCGGGAGTGATTTTTCCAGTGTGGGACGACTAAAAACACCAAACATTCGTACCAGGAACGCTTAAGATTCAGTCTAGCGGAACAGAAGCTGAAATATCTCGCATCCACGTCCGCCGTCAAATGGATCAGGGCCCCAATCAATAGGGTATTGCATCACACGGTAAATAAACGGGATAACGAACCCGCTGGAGGATTGTAGACCCCTCGACCACAACGATTTTTCGTTGTGGACCACCGAGTGTGGGTAAGTGGCTCGCGGTAGACGCATTCTGACTGTCAACGAATCAGACAATTGACGAGAACCGGGGACGTTATGGTAACCTCGGTAGTACGATAACAAGAAGTCGATTTATTGTTCTGTAGTGACCCGGATTCCAGGAGATTAATTCGAAAGTTGACGTGAACCAATGTCGAGTGTTAACTCTTGTTTATGCTTAGAAAACCGTACTAAACCAAACACTGTTGAAGCAAAGGGGTAAAAGCAAGGGTCCTCGCAGTATGAGCTAAAGGATGAAAAAAGGGTAGAGACCCATGTGGCAAGGTCTACCTGCTTGCACTAACCGAGGGGGACGAAAAATCGAGCAAACGCCTCCAAGGATGGGTTGGTCCTTACCTAGTTTTGACATGGCTCCCAAAGGAGAGCCATTTAGCCAAACGAGGTGAGTTCTGTCGTGACAGAATTTTACGAACGCAGGATGTTTGGCAAACACTGGGGCTTGTGTTGCTTTAATCTTATCATGTTGCACCTAAAGGCTTCAAGTGGATGGTGGGCTTATCTGGTTGCGAGCCAGCAAGTGGTTGGCATTATTCTCGTAACTTTCGCATCACGTTAGAGTGGAATGGTCCCCGCACAGTCGTATATCATCCAAAGTGTTTGGACCATAGGATCAAATTCGATCAGTTCACTTCATATGGGGACGGGAAGTTTCAGTTTTCATCTAGTACTTGAGTCTATCGGACTTACCATAGGGTTGTAGGAATGGGGAAAAAGCACCAGCCGCCAACCTTGAAGCACTCGTCACACAGAAGTTACCCGATTTTGAGAATTCATCCAGTAGTCACCCGGAGCGTTAGTCATGTGAATTTATAAAGAATAGATAATTTACGCACAACCACTAACCCACCGCTACGCACCCCAATAACGCACCTCGATTGGTGGTGAAACGTTTGCAACCAAATTGCCCAGCTCAGCGAGTAAGCCAACGACCGAGTTTAACTGTCTGTTTAACACATGTCTGCAGGTGCGAAAATAAACTAGGCGGAACAGCAGTAAAACACTAGGAAGTCGAAATCATCACCGCAACCGTATCACACTAACTGACTCGCTTTGGACATGGTATCCTTAGGTACGAAAATACAGTGAGACAAGTCAAATTGGTGTGCAAATGAGTATAGTTCGTGAAATTTCGATTCAACTAGAACATAAGGTTGACGAAAACTCGGGGATAAAGCCTACCTGATGAGCCTCAAGAAGGACAAAACCGGTCGTGGGCTGGCGAAGAGTTTTCAGCAATCTTGTGAGTAGTTTCCTTTATGAAAATATACTGCGATATCTCGAATATCGTGCCAACTGAATCGTGAGGCGGCCTGTGTGCAGCATATTCAGTTGCAGAATATCACAAACGAGAGATTCAGTTGAGTCTCTCGTGAAAACCAAATTGATTTGCAAATCATGTATTTCTCGACTGCGTCTACCTGATGAGCCCTAAAAAGGGCGAAACCGTTCGTGGGCTACTGAAGAGTTTTCAGCAACCTTGTGAGTAGTTTCTCTCGGGGAAAATGAAACCCATTTTGGATGCCACTAATAGCTGCCTCCACTTTTGAACTCGGCTTTCCCACGAGCCATGATTATTCGTTATTTATGCTGTGTGCACTAGGACCATTTTCTCAACGTAATCTTCTGCTAAAAAACTCAATTTCGTTAGTCACCACCAAGAAGGAGATTTGCAGCTACTGTGATTTATTCATCTGTCCGAAAGAAAGCCGGCGTCTGGTGTTTTCAACGAACAAGCATATTCAACCCACTGCAGTGAACCAACCACGACATGTAGCACACGACAGAGGACGTGGAATGCGGCATGTTTAACTGCTTCCTTCTAGTTGCCTTCACTAACAAGGAGACATTCATGGCTGATAGGAAGTATACGCTGGTCGCTTGAAACAACATTCCAGGCAGTGATAACGTACTGGGTAACACTGGATACGGAAATAAAACCAATCACACACCAGAGCAGAATTGACTAGAGTACGGCCCCAGACAGTAGTGAACTAGACGAAAGAAATAGGGTATCACCACATACGTCTGTACGATGAAAACATCATCAAAGTTCCAGAATATAGGTGGACAAAAATAGCAACATTCGTCACCATATACAAATGATAAAGGGGAGAAATTAGCATCAATGAACAGAGAAAGCACTCGACACAATAAACAGCATAAGGTTTTGCGCGTCGACCGACCGACGTAACGGTCCCGTCTAATTCTGACCGGTTGTCAACACAATGTCCGAGATCAGTGGCCGACACGATCTCGTGGAATTAGCCGGAGATCACCACCATGCTTCAGGAAAACATCACCTGGAGGATAAAAGGACAGTAATTCATTAGATATCGCACTCAACTCTCGATCGGTTGAGATACCAGGCGATTATGAATGCAATAAACGCACAAAATCTCGAAGGTAGTGAAATTCAAAATCGCTTGGTCAAAAGGGAGTCTTGTGTGACCAAATAACACGCTCAGTTAGACAACTGTTCGAGAGAAGGGAGTTGCAGATCAGCAGAGCAGATTCGCCTGTAGGCAAATTGAGCCGGTAGTTGGTACATCTAACCAGTTCAGCTGAGAAGGTCTGACATTACGTTGGTCAATGGGTAGAAGTCTGATAAACAGTCCCATTATCCTTCAGGTTAGGAGGTGGAGCGTGTGACAAGCTGTTCTATAAAAACGGCAACCTAGTTGGATTTCTCACCAAATACCGCTGTCTTGCAGAGGCGCCTTTGGGCCAAAGACTTTGGTTGAGGGATCTAACCGTTTTCCTGGGCACTTCGGTAGTAGTACAATCATGAAAAAACTAAAAATAGTCTCATGCCACATGGGCAATAGCGTCGTGCCACCAGCCCAGTCGCCTTAATTACTGCATACAGCAGGGCGGGTAAGCGAAAACAGGCTACTGCTGAAGCCTCCCTTCCTTCTCTTCCACATACTTTTTCTTCCCTCTCTCCCCATTCCATTAATAACTCTCTCCTTGTAGTTCCCGCACTCAGGACTGATGACTCCGTTCTTCCTGAATCGGTTTTACAAGCAATATCTGTGCGTTATCCGGTACTGACACCCTAAGACAGGTAAAAATCAATCTTAAAGTGCGGGCACCCAGTCCATCTGCTTGTTTTCAATGTTCACACTCCAGAACAAGCAGGAAAAGCTGTTCTTGTCCTCACGGTGGGTTCGCTTGATATTGACGTGTGCTGTGTATTAGAAACAAGAATTTAAGATACAAGTACAGTGGTTGGAGATAACTGCCATATCAATCTCCACTTGCTTCCAGCTGCGTACCTCTGAAGATCCCGAGGCTTCTGCGGCAGGATGGGCTGGGGTTGGTATCGCCGTCAATCACCGGGCAGGAGGATCCTTGCTTGGGTGGATATACGTTGACAGTTGCCTCTGTGCGATTCGTCTGGCAACGTCTGTGAAGAAATCTCATAAGCGGGAGATTGATAGCTGTCTGTTTATCATGTCCACCTACGTTCCAACCGACTGTAGCTCTGGAACGGTCAAAGACAAGTTTTATGACGGTCTGAATGCCCTGTTGCAACGAGATACAATCATCATCGTCATCATCATTGTCAGCTGTAATAACCGCGTACTCGTCGTACAGTGGTTGCAGCTGTCGCAGTTTCGTTCACCGATGATTTGGGGGCGGGGTGGTAAGTAGCTGCGCAAGCGTACAAGCTTCTTGAGGTCAGAATGCGCAAGTGGGTAGGCTTAGCGCATGAAACTCATATGGATTGGACTCAGAATGTACAGACAATGGCGAACGATCGCCTCAGCTATGTGCTGACCTCAGGCTATTTTTATGCAGTCCTAGCTTCCGAAATAGGCGAAATAGCCTCCGACCACATGGTGCCCTCCAACAGCGTGCCAGCTGCTAACTCAAATTGATCACATCGCCATCAATTACCGGTGGTTCGGATCAATCACTGACTACCGTTCGTTCCGGAACACATCTGTGAATTCGGACCAAGCGCTCGTCGAGAGTCACTTGTACCTTTGTGGTTTAGGGGGTACGGACAGGTTGCTTAGACGCCGAGAGACTGGGAGATCCGAAAGCTATAGAATTCGTCAGAAATCGCTTTCTAGAGTCTCTTTCAACTGCTCCACCATGCTGGAACAACAACGCCACATATTTTCACAGTGGTTGGAAGTTTTGTCAGTGGTGGGGTGCTACTAACCCCACTCAAGCACTGGACATCAAACGGAACATTGGAACTGTCCAAATCTCGGGGAAATATCCCGCCTGCCCGAAAATAATTTGGCCCGACGAATTACCAGACGTCAAGTGAAAGTGAGCATGTGCACCGACTGCGAAGCCTGGTAGACACGAAAGGTCAAGGAAATGGAAGAGGCCCAGAAAGTCGAAAATGCTTGAAGACCATTCCAGCTGATCCGTACAACCAGCCCCCGGAAACCACCTATGAGCGAAACCATCAAGTATCAAACAAGAGCGACCATCTTGAATACAGAATAACGCTTCAACCACTGGGCTGAATATTTGCAATAACAATTCTCGTGTGCACCGGCTGCCATTCATTTGTATCCTACAGCTGAATTAGAATCCTGAACTGTGAACCTGGAACCCACTAAAACCTCGACTACATACGTTCTCTCAAGCGCTACCGAGCTCCTGGTTCGAATAACCTCCAATACCTATTGTCCAAAGATAAGGCAAGGTATTCAGTCAGCGCATGTCTGGTCGGCGCACCTGTATTTTGGAAAAGGAGACTCTCCCAGACGAGTGGGGAGAATCGGTGAGTGGATCTGGGATGTGCGCGCGACATCGCTATCGTCTTCGAAGAAGAGAAGGTACAGTTGTTTTCGGAAGGACGCACCAAAGGTCTTTTTTACGCCCTTTGCACCCACAAAATTTAACGTGAAGCTCCTGAACATGTAGGCACTGAGCAAGCCACTCACAATTTAAACAGAGGTCCTCGACGTTATGTAGCGTTGTAGAGTGACAGATGAGGTCAATGCACGAATCTGCAAGGCTCGGGTCGCGTTTGCTAATTGGAGACAACTATGGCGTCAGAGCGGCATATCCCTGAACCTCAAGGGACGTGTGAATCAGGATACAGTACGGGCTGTAAGAAGTGGCCTGTTCGAGTAGCGGAACTAAGACATTTCCGGATCATCAACAATCGTTGTCTCAGAACCATAACTCGTGTAGGTTGGTGTCCGCGAATCTGCAACGAGGCATTTAGAAAGTGAGTTTTCGGTTGTGCAACGGGAACTTCCATTGAAGAACGTGTCCAGCATAGGAAGCTGCGTTGGATGGGACAGGTGAAGAGAAGCTATTTTCCGTCCCCAGTTCAGAGTGGCGGAAGCAGGGAGGTGGCAAAATCTTGACCCAGTAGAGTGGTATAAGAGATAAAGAAGCGTTTAGACATTATCGGTGCTACTCGTTGTCCAAGATGGAGACCGCGTGATCCTCACTGCGCCTCGGTATAGACGCTGTGTGGGTGCTAATCGATATCAATGGTGTTATTGTTATCAGTTTTTTACCGGGATTGCCCGAATGAGTGTCTCGAAATGTAGGCGCCCGGGAATGATTGTTGTAAGCTAGCAATAAGTCTCCTCCCTGACCACTTTTAATCCTTTCTTCACAATGAGGCTTTCAAATAAATCATAAATGTTCGGCACTGAAGCATCAGTGGTGAATCCTGAAGTTGGGTTGTCGATGGTGATGATGCGCTTTAGAGCTAAATCACTTCATATACTTCGATGGTATTCAGTAAGATCCATTATTTTCAGAGAAAGGATCTCGCACAAGGTACCGAAAATTAAGGTATATGCTTACAGCGGCTCGCTGTCATCTGACAGAAATACGTAACGCGGCTCTTCACGGTTATACTGTCTTCCGCCAAGTGTGCCGAAGATAGAGTTTTCCGTACCTTAGGGCCGAAAGTAAAGTTTTCAAGCTCTACCTCAGTACTGTAGCTTGTTTTATTCCCAGTCTTTTTGGTAACACATTCGTTTGGACGGACGCTTCATAATGCAAAAAACAGCACATCAAGCCTGATTACAGTACGTTATCCAAGTGGGAGCACAATCATAAGCCCGTGAGTAAATGGCTGGTGAAGAAATGCCGCTAGCCTTGCGTCCTGTAGCTTGCCAAGCTTGCATTCTACCCATGTAAATTGTGTTACCGAAAATGAGAGATTCTCGCTTAGGGATTTCGGATGTATTTATTAACATTCATATAAAACTAAGGCGATCTGCCGCTAACGTCAGAGAGAGCGGAGATGTATTTGGGGCCTGTTTTATGGACTTCGACATTTTCTACTTTGTCCATCGAAAAGTCTTGACGATCCGAAAGCGAGCCAGTTTACCTGTCACACACCTATTCCCGGACCTGAAGGCAGTAAATCCGGCCCCGTATCGTCTGGTTCCTTCCCATCCTAAGAAATCAGGTCGCTAGTGAATTAGGTGGCCATCCATATCACTTCCGGATCATCACGGAAACTCTGTGGTTCTTGGCTTTTCAGTGCAGGTAGGCTTCACTTAAGGGGTGGAATCTCCAGTAAAATTCCCAAATCTCACCACTAGCAATCTATAAGTAGTTCAGAGAAATAAAATTCAACCGATGAGTAGAACTTCCACCTAACTCGTCAATCGGGGAGCCAGTAAACACGCGTGACCCCGTGATGTGAGTTCAGTGGGTGAAAATGAGCGGTACCACATTCTGTCTAGATTCGAGCCAATCACATCTCTGATCAGCCCCTTGTGGCCAAATGGTTAGGAGTTCAAACTACCGCCGGGAGATCACGGGTTTGAGAGTTACTTGGGATGTGCGCCGCTGATGGTACTTAATGAGGATGAAAGTTGTACAGTGATTCTCGGCTTTCTAGCATAGACTGGTTTCACATATAGGACAGTACCTTTATTACAACGAGTCAATGCTACACCATTCGTTTTGGGCACAAGAGGAAAAGTAGTAACTTTGGAAAATCATGCTTAGAGCAAGAAGTGGCTAATAATGCAGCGCTGTACACTTGATCCTAATATCATTCTTTCGATTCTTTTGGGTTTGAGAGACTTCTACAAAGCAACAGGCTGACTTACCCGCAGTTTGTTGTGGATTGATTCCAATCCCATCATCCGTAATAATAGCACTAGTGGCAGGGGGGACAGAAAACTGTAGAGAAAAGGGTAAAGAAAAGTGTGGACACACTCCACTACTGTATTTTATGAACATCTGAATTCAAATACACTATACACTATGGCATCTGATCCCTGAAAGTCAACTTTTGATGAGGCAGGAATTTAGTTCAACATGTACTGTACTATTTGACGTTTCTCCGAAACTCGACAAAAACCTAGTTCGCTTGTAAAGGACGGCCTACACAAGAGTGCGAAAAAGATCAACTGGTCCGGAAAACAAAGATAGTGTAGTGGAGAAAAACCTGTACGAGGATCTCCAGTGATACAAAAATACTTACTTCCTCGGCTGCAAACTTAAGTACAGCAGTGAATGGTGCGGTATCTGGGACTTTCAACCTATGGAGTACCAATGTGTTAAGTAAATTCAGCTTACACTTTGAAGGGGAGAGATGGATCAGACGTTAGGGTGATTTTGAAGGATATTTTAGACCTTAGCAAAGAAATAAAGACGGTACATCAGAAAACCTACATAGTGAGTGAGTTCCTCGACAAAATTGGTATGTGTACAGAAGGCAGAATCAACGAATGCAGCACAGCTGGAAAGTAGAACAGATGCATTATTAAGACCAACACTGAGGGAAAACGCCGACTGGTAAAGAACACTATTCGACCGCCCCAAGTACTCCACGGACTTTTCGGTAAGTGGATTCGCGCTCTAACCACTGAACCATTTGGTCCAAGCATAGTCTGCCTGAACAAGTTCGACAACACCATGGTGAGAATGACTGCTATGCTGTCGAGAAATTCAGTGCAGCGAGAATTTGGGTAGGACCTTACTCGGTGTGACATGTCACCATACGCCTTTGAGACAGCCCTGCTTGAAGCCATTCTGGAAGGCGGCACGATGCAAAACAAGTCTCTTCCTAATCGTACGACACCCGGCCAGTTCCACGACATATCGGACCTTCTCCTCTCCTTGATCCCTTCCGATACTCGTGGTCTGTTCTCCGTGCATCCAGTTGAAGCAGGCAGCATTTCCTTCCTGTGAGCTAGGTGTGCACCAATGCCTGGTTAAGAGCAACTTTGGGGAAACTTCCCAACTTAATTCGGTCACTAGAAAAAAGACTGGAACATCCCCACTCATTCTAATATCGAAGACGCGCCGGTACCATATTGATCAAAAGTCGATAGTCTTGTTGGGGCACATGCTCCTTCTTCCGGAAGGACATGCGTTCTCCAAAGGACCACCCTGGGTTAGTTATGAAGTGCCAGGTACGATCACTGATGAGGAAGAGATGCAATCTCTGAGATCCAAAAAGGTCCAACCTGATGACCGTCTCTGCACCAAATTAAAGCAAAACACTCGACCTTCGAGCTACACCTTCAGTAGCGCATCCTAAGAAACTGTTTTCTTACCGGAAAAGGTGTAAAACCCAAATCCGGAATATCTGCGTAATCCCTACGTAATCGAAAATGATACTCCATGGCGATGGTGCAAAACATGAGCGCGTAGTTTCCCGAAATTCGTCAGTGTATACTTTGGAGACCGATATGCCTGGACTTTTGTCATCCTGCACAACTGTTCCTCACAAAGACATTGACACTGATCGCCGATCGGTCAACAAGTGTGAGATTCCAGCTCTTCTCCTAATGAAATGCAGCCCTTACTTCTGAAAGTTAGTCCAATCCATCACACTCTCCGCCTCCCTCTGGGTGTTAGACGTCTTCCAACCATCCAGAAAACCAGTATAAGTCGATTTCCGAGAAAGTGGGTCAGATTACTACAGATCGATGTGTTTAACACCGCCCTGGAGATTGTGAAACATGCTGTACAACCGTATTAGGAATGCATTTTTGCCTACATTACCGTTGAATACGACCTCCAAAAGACCGTTCATGTAGCTCAAACATCCTATTTGCGAGGGACAGAGGTGCGCGAAATGGGCACGGTGTTGTATATTTGCTCTGTTTTTGGTGCGCGAAGCACGTTGTTGTATATTTGCTCTGTTTTTCAAACGTTTCATCATTTATTGCTAAATAACTTTCTTCCGTTTTCAGCTCTCTCTCACAAAGTTTTGGATGAATAAAGCCTAGCTTTCGGGCCCTCAGTCTTTTCCATTGTCATTCTGATTGTCGTTGCACTCCGACCCTCGCCGTACACAACAATTTATTCACCCAAAAAAAGTTTTCTTCGAACAATGGATCGATTCTTACGTCCTGAACGATTCGATACCGACCCCAATACTCAAGACTCGGCAGATACCTGGGAGCGTTGGTTTCGTCCTTTCACAAACTTCCTAGAGTCAATCGGTTCTCATTCACCACATACACTGAAAACCTTGTTCAATTACGTCTCCCCTAGTGTTGACCGATTCATCAAAGACTGCAAAGACTATGAATCAGCCATCGAAACCTTGCGAGAAATTTACGTACAGTCAAAAAATGAAGTTTTTGCACGGCATCTTTTGAACACTTGTAAAGAGGACGGAGCTCAGAACCTTGATCAGTTTGTGCAGAAGCTTCGCTGTTTATTGCCAGACTGCCGCTTTACAGCCGTCAGTGCAGAACAGCATACCGATGAAGCGTTGCGAGATGCGTTTATTAGCGGACTTTATTCCAATACTATACGCCAGAGACTGCTGGAACATAAGTCGCTGGATTTTAAAACCGCGTACGACCATGCAAAGTCCCTCGAACTAGCGCAAAAACAGTCGTTGTCGTTTTTGCCGAACACTCAACTTCCCTGTGCCACCGTATCGAACGACCCGCCAAAGTCCCCACGTTCTCAAACGTCATCGCACGAGCAGGCGACTGCTGCCAGTGTGGGGTCTTCATGTTTCTTCTGTGGCTATGCTCGTCACCCGAGATATAAATGCCCCGCTAAAGATGCGACCTGCAAAAACTGTGGGAAGAAAGGGCATTTTCAAAAGGTATGCAGATCTACTGGTCCGCGGAACACCTCATCTGTTTCAAGTGCGCTATCTTGCGTCACTGCAGCGGCTCCTGAGTGTCTAAAAGAAGCAGTCACCGATGTGAAAGCCAATGGTGTCCCGCTTCGAGCTCTTGTTGATACTGGTAGCTCAGAAAGTTTCATTTCCGAAAAGGTAGTCCGTCGTAACAAGTGGTCTGTACTACCATCGTCATCTGAGATAACTTTGGCATCTATCCAGCACAAAAGCTTTACTCTTGGACATTGCTTTTTAACGTTGCAACACAAACAAAACAAGTATCCCTCTTTCAGGTTTTCAGTATTACGTGACCTCTGTGCAGATATTTTGCTAGGGCATGACTTTCTTAAGCTTCATAAGTCCCTGGAAATCTCATTCAACGGTGACAAACCTTCTTTTTCCCTTTGTGGCCTAATTGCTGCCAAAATTGAACCTCCCACTTTGTTCGAGCATATTGACCCAAGGTGCAAGCCAATCGCCATAAAGTCCAGGCGACATTCTGCAGACGACGAGGCCTTCATTGCTTCTGAAGTAAAGCGTTTACTTGACCAACACATCATTGAACCCTCGAAGTCCCCATGGAGAGCGCAAGTGCTCGTCACGACAAATGAACGACAGAAGAAGCGAATGGTGGTTGACTATAGTCAAACTATAAACCGATTTACGCAACTGGACGCTTATCCGCTCCCCAGACTTGAAGATTTAAGTACTAAAATAGCTCAATATCGTATTTTCAGCACGCTTGATCTTGAAAGTGCGTATTATCAGATACCCATTAAAGAAAGCGACAGAATCTACACGGCTTTTGAGGCTTGCAACAACCTCTATCAGTTCCGTCGAATACCTTTCGGAGTAACGAATGGGGTAGCCTGTTTTCAAAGGGTAATGGATGACATAATACGCGCCGAACAACTTACCGGGACATATGCGTATGTGGATAATGTTACCATTTGTGGAAAGAATCAAGAAGAACATGATCGAAACCTCCAGCTTTTCCTCACCGTAGCACAAAAGTACGGCCTTCAGTTAAATCACGATAAAAGCACGATTTCCACCACTAAGCTCAGACTCCTCGGCTATGAAATTACTGAAGGTATCATCAAACCAGACCCTGAACGCTTCAAGGTATTGCAAGAACTGCCCGTTCCGAACGACATCAAGTCTCAACAACGAGTGGTAGGATTGTTCGCGTACTATTCTCGTTGGATAAGCCGTTTCTCGGATAAGATCTACCCAATCACTCACAATACAACCTTTCCTGTCCCTGAATCTGTTATAAAAGCATTTGAAAGTTTGAAAAAGGAGTTGATGGATGCAGCCTTGGTCACTATCGACCCGAGAATACCTTTGGTGCTCGAAACTGATGCATCTGATGTCGCGATTTCTGCTACACTCAATCAAGATGGCAGACCGGTCGCATTCTTCTCACGTACACTGTCTGCCAGCGAAAAACACCATTCCGCTATTGAGAAAGAAGCTTGCGCAATTGTCGAAGCAGTGCGCAAATGGAGGCATTACCTACTCGGGACCCATTTCAAAATTATAACTGATCAGCGATCCGTTGCATTCATGTACTCAACACAACAAAAAGGGAAAATAAAAAATGACAAAATCCAACGGTGGCGGATGGAGTTGTCGCCTTTTTCTTTTGACGTTACCTACAGACCAGGCATAGAAAACAAAGCTGCTGACACGCTTTCTCGAAGTGTCTGTGCGAACACTTCATCTAACCTGGATCTAAAACGCTTACACACAACCCTGTGTCATCCTGGAGCAACACGCATGATGCATTTCGTTCGTGCCAAGAATCTACCATTCTCCCTAGAGGATATCCGACTCGTCATTAAGCAGTGTCAAGTGTGTGCGGAACTAAAACCACGTTTCTTCAAGTCATCTGGCGGTACCCTCATTAAAGCCACACAAACGTTTGAACGCTTAAGCATTGACTTTAAGGGACCACTGCCTTCGACGACTCGAAACAAATATCTACTGACGATCGTAGACGAATATTCCCGTTTTCCGTTCGCCTATGCATGTCCAGATATCAGTTCGTCTACGGTGATATCATGCCTTGTGCCACTGTTCGCCACATTTGGCCTGCCAAGTTTCGTGCATTCGGATCGTGGCTCATCATTCATTTCGGATGAGATCAAACGATTTCTTCATGAAAAAGGTGTAGCCACCAGTCGGACCACTCCATATAACCCAAGGGGGAACGGCCAGGTGGAAAGATTGAATGGAACTTTGTGGAAGGCTATTACGCTTTCATTACGATCAAAGGGTCTTCACATCAGTCACTGGGAAACCGTTTTACAAGACGCTCTCCACTCGATTCGTTCTTTGTTGTGCACGGCCACCAATGCCACTCCACACGAGCGGATGTTTCATCACAATCGAAAATCCGCAGTCGGTACGTCCTTGCCACAGTGGTTGCTTTCGCCAGGACCAGTTCTGATGCGGCGAAACACACGATCTTCAAAGTACGACCCCCTAGTCGAAGAGGTTGAGCTCCTGGAATGTAACCCTGAGTACGCATATGTCAGACACTCTAACGGCATGGAAGAAACGGTCTCCCTACGTCACCTGGCCCCTTCAGCAGATTTCGGATGTGCTCCAGCATCCGAACAGCAGCAACCACAGTCCAACGCTGATTCATTTATTAAGCCGGAACTATCTGACTCTGCTTCGGAAAGTGAAATGTCGAATTCTTTTGAACACCCATTGGTTATACAAGAACAGCGGACACGGCCGTATGTCCAGCGCAACAGAGAGGCCTGACCTTATTCAATTATAAATCAAACTCTTGAGAACTTTCATCTGTGCGGGGGGTGAATGTTGTATATTTGCTCTGTTTTTCAAACGTTTCTTCATTTATTGCTAAATAACTTTCTTCCGTTTTCAGCTCTCAGTGTCAAAGTTTTGGATGAATAAAGCCCAGCTTTCGGGCCCTCAGTCTTTTCCATTGTCATTCTGATTGTCGTTGCACTCCGACCCTCGTCGTACATAACACACGGAAAACCGGTTTTCATCTGAACCGGCCTCAGCAAATTACCTAACAATGTTTCCTATAGACGTTTGCTATTCACGCTACAACGGAGAGCTTTGAAATCCATCCTGCGAAATCACGATCTGTGTTGAGGCTCTGGGAACACTCCGCGAAGGGGGTGTAGTATGTTATTCCAGATTAAGTGGCTCGAAAGTACTAGGTTCATGGTAGTATATGTATCACAATCCAGGCTGTGAACTCTGAAAAAGGACAAGAGAACTAAACCTCACCAGATTTGAGAGTGTGGACAGGTGAACAGTGGTGAACGGTATCGATAACCACAATTCATATTAGACCATAACAATGGGGCTATAGTATAGCGACAGTAAGAGAGGCGGGCGGGAGCAGATTCATTTGATTCAGTTCTACCGGCCCAAGAGATGGGGTGAGTGAGTACAGGAGTTCGAGCGTCCTGGGGGATGGTTTGGTCAACTTAAGGCTTGAGCTGAAAGCTTGTTCCACTTGGGGGCATCTCCGCAGAAGTTTCCACGCGGTCGGGTAACGTGTCTGCGTTGGAAAAGTTTCGGGCTGTGGCAACGAAGCGTTTTTTGAGAGGGTAGAGAAGCTTGGGTATTGGGTAGAGGGTTTGAAAGTGGAGGTATGGTATACCGGAGCCTGCAGTATTTAAAGGATAGTGCGAATTTGTACGGAAGTTTATGCAATAAAGAAATCTTCTCTCGAGATTTTTCCGGGAAGTCTTCAATTTTGTTTTATCCACATTTCAGTCACCGAAATGATACGATTTTACAATACCCTGGTGACAGACGAATATTTGTGGAGTAGTGTGTCGAAATTATGGAAATCTAATTTGAGGGAAGTTTGCCTAAAGAGATTGATAGTTTTGAAAGTCCCCTTGGAAGAGTAGATTGTTATCATCAAAGGGGCAAGATCCATGCAGGGGCTGAGGTTTTTTGTGACAGGGGTCAAAGGTAACAGGATGTGAATGGGTTTTGGAAGTCCATCTGAGGGAATAAAGCTAGTTGCAGACCATTTGGTGCAAGTCTGAATGGCTAGTAGAGTAGGTGGTCGTTGGGTAGTATTTCCAGGCCATCAACATACAGAAGGGTCTTAGAGCACGTGGGAGATGGGTGAGAGAAGTTGGAGAGGATACCCTACAGCACCAAAATTTCTAGAGAACAACGGAGTCCAGAGCAGTTTTTATATCAAACGGTCATCGTTGATCTTCGGAAAGAGGGACGGGGTTCCGGGACCNGTCGCAAGATGACGACACCCAATTCGAACACTTCCAGGGCAAAACATATACTGATGCTCACGAATCTGACTGCGTGGGATAATGACAGAAAGCAGATTCGGAATTATGGCCACTAGATTGATACCCCGGTGGCTTCCGCAAGGTGTTCTTGCATCATCTTGGAATGTGAGTCCTAGCCGAATCGCTCCAATTTGCCGGTATTTTCTTCATTCTAGATACTTTGGAGTAAAGCCATCAGTTTAATAAAAACAATAATCGTCCAGCTGTCACACCCTATAGGTGCCTAGCTGTCATGCCACCCAAAGGGAGCACGAGGGCTGGGATACTGCCAGGTTGTTCAAGCCTAGATAGAAGTCGACATGCAGGAGTCAGATCCGAACCACGGACGTTCCGGTCCGTAAATTCACGATCTAACAACCAAGCCATCTCGTCCCCGGTGGAGTTTGTCAGAGTTGAGGGCATCTTCATAGACTGTGATGAGTGTTGAGTCTTCGGAGATCGAGAACACCGTCAGAGTTTCACAAATCTGAAGGGACCGACCTACAGCTGCCACAACAACCAAGCTCGTCCCCGGTAGAGTTTGTCAGAGTTGAGGGCATCTTCATAGACTGTGATGAGTGTTGAGTCTTCGGAGATCGAGAACGAACACAGAGTTTCACAAATCTGAAGGGACCGACCTACAGCTGCCACCTTGACGTGGTGGTCGGGCTTGAGTGCTGCAATGATCCCGCGGGTTACACTGGCTGGAACTTCGCTCCACAAGGTACAACCATGCCAGGAAGGCCAAAGGGGAGCAGCCAGACCAGGAGCAGCGAGACCCCGTACTACGAGTAATCGTGGTACGAGGCGGTCTGGGGGTACTGTCCTCTGCGACAGGAGTGTGAAGGCAGTAAGGTATTTCCCCCAGGCGACCAGCATGTCCATATTTGTGGAAGCAGCGATGCTGCCTTCCCCCGAGGAAGGACGGGTTAGAAAAGGTCGGCTCCAAAAACCGCACACTCCGATCGCCCAACGGTTGACCGTGACCACCGGCGCA
>NW_008751699.1:281024-281805 GCF_000715545.1 Opisthorchis viverrini | reverse complement strand
TACTGTGGTGGCAGTGAGCATGTGGATGAAGCGTGGCAAAATGTGAAAGGAGCTATGCTAGCGGCGTTCAGTGCTGTCTGCCCGACTTCTCCAATTCGACCACAGGACCACTGGATGTCGTCGAGGTCGTTATCCATGATTGATGCCAGGAAAGCCATACCAGCAGGCAACGAGTACGACGGCGCACGCAAATCCCTCAAACACCAAATAGTGAAGAGTCTAAGAAAAGACCGAGATCTCTGGTGGACATCGAAAGCTCGGGAGATGGAGAAGGCTTTTGCTACGGGAAACAGCCGTGTCCTTTATGAACTGATACGATCGACTGACTCTAGGGAAGCAACGGTCAGTGAAACGATAAATGAAAAAGATGGCTCATTAATTCACTCGCTAAGACGTCGGCTGGAGAGATGGGCCGAAGAGCAGTTCAGCTGGCCTCATGCAACACAACCAGTGGAGGTAATGCATTCGGGCAAATGGAATGTAAACCTTGATCACCCTTCAGAAGAAGAAATAGGGTACGAAATAGCCGTACTGAAACGTGATAAGGCGCAGGGACCGGACGGTCTGTATCCAGACCTCTTCAGAGAAGGCGGAAAATCCCTGGTGACC
The DNA here is from genome assembly GCF_000715545.1 of Opisthorchis viverrini. Taxonomy (NCBI): domain Eukaryota; kingdom Metazoa; phylum Platyhelminthes; class Trematoda; order Opisthorchiida; family Opisthorchiidae; genus Opisthorchis; species Opisthorchis viverrini. The sequence continues at coordinate 281,196 of NW_008751699.1, read as the reverse complement.
CGCCTGACAAAGCTTATTGGTGCTATATGGGACGAAGAGAAAGTGCCTGCAGAATGGGGCATGTCGACGGTTATCCCCATCTTCAAAAAGGGTACGCGAGCCCTATGTGAAAACCATCGTGGCATCAGCCTGTTAGCTGTGGCATCGAAGGTGCTCTCTGGCCTTATCCTTC
>NW_008751699.1:274186-279657 GCF_000715545.1 Opisthorchis viverrini | reverse complement strand
TACCTACCCCTCCCCCAAAACCAACGGTGAACGAAACTGCGGCGGCTACATCCACTGTACGAGTACGCGGTTATTACAGCTGACAATGATGATGATGAAATCTGAGGGCAGTGACGGCTTTGTTCTCTGTTGGAACCTTCTCGACGGGAAAACGGATGTGGGTTACCTGCGTCCAAGTGAGGATTTGCACCCAGTTCTGTCGCCTACGGGATTTGGTTGCGATAACGCTGTCTGCCAAGAGCATGTCGCACCATTTAGCTGTAAAGCCATTTTGGTGCCTAAGTGCCATGCCACCGGAAAGAAGCACGAGGACTGAGATATTGTCAGGTTGTTCAAGTCTAGGCAGGAGCAGTCCAGATGCTAAGGGTAGGTTCGAATCACGGACCTTCCGGTCAGTAATTTCATGCCTTAACGACTGAGCTACATCGACCTACTGAGAGCAAGGTGGGTCTTAAAGTTCTTGTCATAGCGTGTCCTGGATCACCGGGCCCATAATGCCTGGCATCAGTCCGACGTGGTCTGCGTATCTGTCTCGTTTGTTTAGATGAGGTGAAAGTGAAGGTGCAACACCCGTATGCCGCAAACAGCCGCAGCAATATCTCGTGTTCAATTTCGTCAGTGAAAAGGTGACTGAGGGCAATCCAGTTGACAGTGTTCAAGTGGTTCCTCATCCCAACGTAGTCTTCCCGGTGACAGACAAAGCGCGGTGGAGATATTATCGGTAGCAATGGAGATACCAGGAAGGCGTATTATAATTCAATTTAACTAGGGAGGGAGTGTATTGACTCCATCTACCATACCACGATGGTCGGTGAAGATGACGTTAAGGGTTTCTAGGCGGTAGACTAGCACATGCGTCTCGTGAAGTGAAGTCGGTGTTGAATTCATGCGGAATTTCAGTTCCAATATCAATTTATCGACGCAGACCTCAAGATGAGTAGGTTAAGAATCACTTCAAGGGCCATTGTGGATACAACCGGCAGAACATCATTTACACACATTAGCCACACTCAACGCTTTGTCCAAATGAAGTGATCACACTGGAACTGATCGAGTTTGTCACCTCGATTCTTCTGAGACAAACTAGCAGTCGTTCAAGTATTTTGCAGTCTCATAACGCTAAGTCCAATTCGGTGAGCAAGTTTCAAGTCACATAATAGAGACTGTGGAAGAAACCCGAATCTGCGGACCAAGGCAGAAAAGTCGAATGAGAGACTATTCCTGTCTTCCTTTGAATAAAACACGGGCGGCTGGAGAGAATGTTCACGTACGCTTTGGCACATTTGGCGGGCCTACTTTGGTCCCAAACAATACTCAGGATTGAAGAACGAAAGTACAGTATCTCTTGGAATCTTAGGGATCCAGCCCTACCTACGCTGGGCCCAATCGGGAAGCAAAAAGATGGAATAGCCTGACTTTGAAGCGACATCAGAACAGCCTTCGAACAGCCACTCGACGCATCACTGCAAATACCGAACAGGCTGCCGTCCCCTTTATTGGTAATTAACACAGGTTCAGTTCTACATTCGGTTGGCTGGCTTTGTTTGTTGGTCTGAAAGTGTGAATGCCGAAACCAACCCGGACCATTTTATCATATTACGTGGAAGCCAAAGTCCAAGTGACCGCGCCGTCCTTCATCAGACGCCGCAACAGCCAATAAGGTTAAGGGGCGTGCAAATGGTCGAAAGATTGGGTCGCCGGCCAGTCCAACACCAGACTAAACGTCGATTGGTGGAAAATGTCCCAATTTCACTTCAGTGCTGTCTGCGCGACATTCGCTGGTGGTGCCACCAAGTCCAGAAATTTCCGGAATTGGCCATCATATAAATTTTATTTAGGGTGTGCTTCAAGCGATTTTTAACTTTAAGTAGTGTTTACTGTATGCATCTCATTAGAAGTGACATCCAGACTAGCGGAATGATGCAGGTGGTACCGGCCCGCGCCCAGCCTCCAGGGTTTGCAATTACGGATGAGCAGCTTCCGTTCCCCTTAAGGCACAAGATAAACCAGTATAGCTGGCAAATGGGAGAACTCACATAAAACCATACACAATGGAGATTCGGAATGAGTCCAAGCAGCCGTTTGGCATGTGTTGAAGGATGCAATTTTCTCCAAAATAATTGTGTCGAGCAGCAGCTGATTGCGTTGAAATGTTGCACTTTTCTGTATGTATGCTGGCACCGAAAACCACTACATTCTACCGTACTTCTGTTGGAATTTGTTCCAATTAATCTCCCTTATTAACGTTTGCCGCGCACCCGAGCCTGTGGCCACATTGCTGTGCCTCGTTCGCTCAGTATTCGCACGGTGGAACTGTTTTCCCGATAGCTATGACATTTTTCGGGATCACCAATGCACATTGTTGAACGTCCATATAACGAATTACATGAATTACATATGAAGTAACTTACATGGGTGATTTGCTCAAATGAGCGAGTCTTCGAGGTCCTCAATCATCACCGGCAATGAATACATTGTCTAATGTAATGAGCCATCGCGGATTACGGAGAAAGCTGGATCACTTCAGCTGAAACAATCCATCGAGACTTCTAGAAACTACATTATCCTTGTGGATACAAAATATTGGGAGGTCCAAATCTTGTAAATAATTTTTGGTATTGATATCTGCGTGATCAGCCAAATACAGAAATGCGTTCCGTTAAACTGGTCGTTTGTATTCCGAGTTAATATCGCGAAGGTTGCGTTTCTTATCGCCGTACGAATTTTGCCGGGTTGAGGAGAGGTGAGGCTTATGCAGGTTTTTCTTAAACAGCAGGCTGCTCCATCATCGGGCAGCTGAACAAACCTAGGTTACTAACATGCGAATAGGGGCCCACGATGCCGAATCAAATGGCCGAAGCACGCCCATCCACCTATACCTGGGAAAAGGTCCAAAGTGTACAACATTAAGAGCTCGCTTTCCACGAAGGCATACATAATGGAACGCCCGGTACCCATGCCATCCGTGACCAGAAAGGAATAAAGCTTGTATACACATGCAGAATAGTAGTTGCTTTAAAAAACTTGGCCAAAACCGTTTGTCTTGTTAGTTTCGTCCACATTTGCACATCTACACATTTAATACGCGAAAAAACGCTATCTGCCGCAGTCTGGTGAAGCAACCGCTGCTAGAGTGACCCCTCCATGGTCACAATACGATTAGGTGTCCGGTCTCCCGAACAGCGCTATCTGTCGAAATCTGGTGATGCAACCGCTGCTAGAGTGACCCTTCCATGATCACAATACGATTAGGTGTCCAGTCTCACAAATCATTGCTAGGACCGAAGGCATATCTTCCACCACAGTAAATATCAACTACTTAACAGAGCTGGTCGACAATTCAATCGCTTTTCTTGTTTGTCGTGATTGATATGGATTTTTCCAAGTTAATCGGCCACATGCCACTCACTTTTCACGACGGCATTCCATGCCTCACCAGGCCATGCAGGGGCCGTCGGTTTAGCAGAAGCTGATCTTTCAAAAACTTGCAAACCTCATGGTTGTGATTACGATAATGAAGGGTGAGTGTGAGATGGTTCCCCTAATTCGTTAGACAAAAACGCATTAGACAGCCGGTGCCACGCGCACTGTTGTCCCAAAAAATTCCCAATTTATTAGCTTTTTCGGATTTCTCAACTTTCCGTTTGTTTTGCAGGCCATCTGCTGCAATCACATTACACCCATTCCTGCTTCGATTACTAGATGAACGCCCGACCCCCACGTACGTAGTTATCCTTCATGTATTCATTTAACGCCTCAAACGCTGTGAGGGAACAAAAGGGTACAATCACCATTTTCTCGACAAACGTACGTGAATCCACTTCTTATGCCATAGCACAGCAAGTTCGAAGTAGAATACGTGCCAAACAGTTTGAAAGGAAGGTTAGTTAAAACAAGTTTCAAAGGCATTAGACATAGATTTGGGTGATTTTGGGCTTGGGCACAAGTAATAGAATGCAACAACGTTTCATTATACTAGCAAAGGCTCTACAGGCAGAGGCAGTGTGCGTCTTGGATGCGCATTCCCCCACATATAACTTCGGTCCGTTGACAAATTGGTGGGTGCCTGCTTTTCATTTTTCTTGGCATTTGAGAAGGCGTTAAATGAATACATGTGAGATCACTATGCAGTATTTCTGCGTGGAGGAGGTTCTGGAAGCACCAATGCTGTTTTGCGTCAGGAGTGGGTTTACTACGAATGCGGTAACCGGCAAGTAAAACCGACAGAAGATCTGAGGATCCGAAGAGTCTCATAAGTCGAGCGCATTTTTCTAACAATCGCAGTACACGGAGCACCGGTTGTCCAGTACAACTTTGTCTAAGGATATACGGTCCATCTCTCAGTTACTTGTTATTTTGAAAACAACCAAAAGGGTGACCGAGTTTATGCAAGGTTGACTGCCGTTAAATCGGTGGCCGACCGAAGGTGGTTGGATATCTGCAGGATTGTGCTAAAGTACTGCGCATCGTCGTAAGAATTGCATCATTCTGTAGCCGGTGTCCTCGGCAAGGTCCTCGCCAACAAGGACACACATAGATACTGCCGGGGGTTTCGGTGATTTCTGTTGAGCAAGTGATGTATGGTTGGGCTATATTATAGCAGATGTATGTTTCGTCCTGGCCAAGCTTGGCGAGTCTGGACATGTGCTTGTGCTGCGGTCAGGGAATGTCAATACAACCGGATGGCAGCAGAGGGCGTTGTCTGGATGCTTAGAGTTGTAGCAAATATCAATGGTGCACACGCTGCCAACCGGTTAGGTTGAGTTCTTTTGAAGCAATCAATGTCGGGCGTGTAGATACAACCAGTACACAGTCCTGATAACAGAGGGCATAGGTAGCGTGCACCTGGTTATCTATGCAATTGTGGAAGGTAAACAGTTGCTCGTGTGCGTAAACTGTTTAAGTTGTTCAGAGACAGGATGAGTGAATAATTTCAAGAGTGCAACACAAATACTGTGGGTAAGGGTGGTGTTCCGTGGTGACGTTATGTTGTCCTATTTCTGTACTCGAAAACCGGTCAGAATGCAGGCACCTATCATAAACTATCAAAGGAGTTTTTTCACAGACGCACTCCGTGAATAAATTATAAGAGTGACTCGCCTAGGCGATCCCATAGAGTTGCTTTTCTGACCGGAGGTAGCGGTACGCTCTAAATCGGTTTCGCTTTTTGCTCGTGCAAATTCGCGAAAATTATTTTCGTTGTTCAATCTATTCACAGAGTACACACGGGTAATTGTTGAATTTTATTACTCTAACAAAACATTTGAGTGATAACCCTTTATATTTTGCGCACATCTGTTTTACATCTAGTCCGTAACATGACGTCAATTCATACCGATTGCTCTCCGCAGCCATTGATAGGCCACAATAGATGTGGGCGGAATGGCTGCCCGTCGAACGTCAAACGCGGTATGCAATGCCACACCTGCAAGTCCTGGTGGCATTTCAAATGCACGGGTTTACAGGACGAC
>NW_008751699.1:270325-271409 GCF_000715545.1 Opisthorchis viverrini | reverse complement strand
ATCAGAGGGCACAGCTGCAGCCGCGCACTCGTCAACAAAGTCACAGCCTCTGAACTGGACTGAGTCAGGTGTGCGGGGACAAGAAGCGAAGCCAACCTCCAGCTCCACTCCGTCAAAAGCGGCCTCTCTCCTTGTGGACACAACCGTCGCCCAGGACCCCGACACCCAAATCCCTCATACATCCAATTGGCTACGCTGATCGCTGGCGGATCGGGTGTTCACGCAAACACGGAAGAAGAGCGACTGCAGCCAAAAAAGCCATGTAAAACTCGCTATATTAGAGAACTGATGGCCAACTTCAAGGTGCAGTCCTCCGGAAAAATGAGCCTCTTTGGAGCGCCACCAAAATCATTGCTTCTTGGCGCCACCACCCAGCGCTCAGGACCTCACAGAGACACTTGCCCGGTTAAACCGCGCCAAAACGCCGAAGGACCCAGAAAGGCGAAAGCTTGCAGCAAACCTTTGATTAACAGCAAATCTGGTCGACGATAAAGGGATGCTGAAAGAGCTACAAACAGCGTCGGTCGAAATTTTCGCCCATGGGAAAAAACTCCGTCCCCCAGAGCCAAATAGCCCGAGCAAACCGAGCTCTCACGGAACGAAAAAACCCGCAGGCGAAAAGCACCCCCAGGAACCACAAAGGCCGAAAGCAGACATCGCCCCAGAGGCCCCCTTGGAGCCTTGGACTCAGACTCAAACCTAGTGCACAACTATTAAGTCTGCTAACCACCCTGGTCACTCAACTTTCGGCTCCTCACCCTCGGAGGAAGCAGAGGCAGTGTTGAAATGTTTGTACACAAACTGCCTCAGCCTTTTCAGCAAACTCGGCGATGTTAAACAGTCAGCTTGCCTTGAAAAACCGTCCATAAGCGCACTCACAGAGACCTGGCTCACACCAGATGTCTCCGACGCGGAGATCTCGATAGACGGTTACTTTATTTTTCGAGCTGGCTCAAAACGAGGGAGGGCTGTTGGGGTTGCTCTGTACTTACACGCGGCCCCACCAATCCCGATTGTCCTCTCAGACACCACCCCGCACCCTTTCGCGATGAGCTGTAGGTCCACATCCCGCTGCGCGGGTCCG
>NW_008751699.1:225713-270166 GCF_000715545.1 Opisthorchis viverrini | reverse complement strand
GACCATGCAAACACACAGCGGGGACGTAGTAAGAAGATTTTGGAGATCAGAGCGCACACATTCATTAGGCGAATTTTTTCTCATTTCGCGTAGTAGCTGCGTGGAATGACCTTCCTCCGATGGTTGTCCACGCTCCTTGTAGAACCCAGTTTAAAGCACCATTAGACATTATTTTATCCGATTCCTCGCGCTGGCAAGCATACTGCCCCGTGCTGAGAACATAATGAGCAGTGCTACACCCTTTTTTCGCTTGTGCCTTTCAGGTGAACGACAGCCACTGACCGACGAGAACAAAACCGACCCGGGAGACTTTGGCAAAAGCCTCGATCCTGTGTATCAGTCCGTGAATCCGTGAATCATATCAACAGCACAGAGATTTCGCCAAGACCTGAAAGTCCGAACCACTGACCCGGATTCATTTCTTATCTCACGACCCACTGGCTGCATACCACCACCATGAGCAATCCGCGGTGGTCGTTTTAAATATTGGGGTGAAGTGATTCTAGGTCGTATAAATTGTAGTTCCTGTTGCAAAAACCCAAGTGCACCCAGACGGTTGAGATATGTCTAGATGAATACACGTACGCATTCCACAGGGCCATCTGGCTTCCTTGTATCTACTCCTTCTCCATATTCAACGATCGATCTGTTCCAAGCGGCAGGGAACATGTGTATTCTCATGTCGCTTCTTCATCCACAAACGGTAGTTGTCTGACTGTAACATATCGGATCAAGGCATACTCTTATTATTTATTCTCAAGCAATAATCCTTCCATGGCCTATCTAACCAGCGCACCGTGTGGTGGATAAACTTCAGGAGCTGGAATCCGGAAAGCCACAGGCTTTATAAGGCAGTGGATTGTTTAGGGGCAACTCTTACTGCACCGAAGCTCTAAGTGTGTGACGAATCATCTGTCATCTGCAGACCCAACACCAAATTAGCTTGCCAGGGCATGCAGGCTTAGTTTTTTAATATTGCGCTCCTTTCATCTTCCAGACACACGGGTCGCAATATTTAGGCTGCGTAAGACCACCCGCGGAATTCTTTCCTGAATTATCCTTTCTTTATACCCGTCATAAGCTAGACGCACACTCAAAATTTCTCTGAAACCCTGGTTCGGAAGAATATTTAACATAAATGTTTAACATTTGGTGGTAATTTTTCAGACGTATGAGATCTTCCCAAACGGCCGCAGTTTTGTTGAAAGTTGTTTAAATCTACTCAACCCCCACGACATTCAAGGCCTGCGATATTCAGATTTTAAATGGCTGTTATCGCTGAGCACGTGAATGCGGGGGATGATTTTGTGAAGAATTTAACTCGTCAAAGTTTTTTCTCATTCAATGCATTTCAATTCGCTTTGAAAGAGTACCAAACGAAACATTTCGTTGTTTTCTTCCGTATAAACTCCAAAAAGAGCAGCAGTTCGTTACTTTTGTATGAAAAAGCCTTCTACCGTTGAGGCAGACATCCCTGCAGACGAAGCAGAAGCCGTGGAATTCGTAGCACCCAGTAAGTTGTGTGTACGTTGTAGCACATGTCGTACTGATTGTCCGGCAAGGTTCCACGTTCGCCGGTACCATGACTGCTTGAGGGTTACGTCCTTCTAACTGGAACACAACCATTCACGCGGGAATTTTATTTTTGACAGGCTCCCCATCAACCGGCGACTGACAAATGCTGAATTAAAGGAGTGTTCTATCCTTTCGAAATACGGTGCTCCGTCATCGGAGATTCGGCAGCACGTCGCTGACTACTTTGGAAAGGCACTCACTATCACGGACGTGCTTAACTATCGCGTCAAATGTCGACCCCAATTGTTAGGTAGGCCGTTGGTTACCTTTTAGTCGGTTTCTTAGATGACATGTCGTCCATCATAGCCAAGTTTCGAGCTTGCGGTCGCATGCTGCTGGTGGAATCGGAGGGTGGCAGATATAGTCACCCGTGCTTTTCTCGAACGCAGCAGATAGCACTCTTTAGAAGTTTCCCGGACGTCTGCGCAAGCAGCTTGATCGGTTGGTTGGCAAACTGAAGCTGCTGGAACCGCTTAAGGCTGCTGGGGGCATGAAGCGTCTGATTGTCCAAAGCCAGCTGATGTTGCGTCAAAATGCAATTAGTGCACAGGACAACCAGCCTCTGGTGTTAGATGGCAACCGCAAACAACCACGGTGGCGTTCGACGTCAAACGACGCTGTTCCCTGTGGTCTCTGTGGCCAGCCAACTGACCCTGCTGATTGGTGGTGTCAACGTGATCGACTTCCATATCACCGTTATTGCTGCGGCAATGAGCCCTGCCCGCTGTGTGGAGAAAATCTTCAGGCGCGTCCACCAAGTGAGTGCACATGTATAAATTAAACTATTCCCATTAGTTGCCATCAGTCTACCTACCGTTCAGCTAAAAGAGCTTGCTTTGATGTTGATCTTGATCGGTCCATGGAGGACAAGCCGAGTGTGCCCCGTAAGACAGTCGCAATCAAACTGTTTTGTCCAATTTCGGAGTTGATGGAGACCGGTAATTTGAGGCCTAATTTTTTAGCATACGCTTTGCAGACCTCGCTTTCGAATCCCGTGATGACGAGGAATTCGTGTGATTGTAACTCGAAGGCCCCAAATGCCGATTCAATGAACCCATGGCAATCCGCAACGACTATACATTTATCCCTCATCACGGTAATGGGAATTATGAACCACTAGGTAAGCAAACAAATAAAATTCCATTACATCCAGATGCTTAAGTGCTGTTCCAGAAGGTTAATTGCTTGCCCATTTTCCGTTTCAGAATCCTTGTCCCGTGAAGTGGATCTTAAGAACATAAAAAATGGAGCGACTACCAATTAAGCTTGTATCAGTGATGCCAATGAATAAAATGCAATTTGCCGATGGTGTTTTCGTAAATTCATGGCGGGCGCATTATCGACGCGTGGAGTTATGAGTATGGAGCGCCGTCTTTGGCCATTGGTTTACGTTGCCGTGCATAGGTGAGGCCCCATAATCTGCGTCGCGAATAGCAGTTTCGCTAAGTAGCCGAGGAGAGAGACAGCTGATTGTTTCGGGTATTGGAAGGAGTGGTTGAGGGGGTACAACCAAGAGTAGGAGTTGAAAGTGCGCTATCAAAATGGGTGGTGATTGCAGTTTGACAGGAGATGACCACCGTTGATCGTTGGGTTAGTCTATTGTGTGTTGCCGAGGCATTTGGTTAGCTACGAGCATGTGTGCGGGCCTGGCAGTTACTATAGGTAGTCACGTAGGTTACGTCGACTACAGTTGCGATGTTTACTGAAGATAGCAAACATAAACAGCATCGAGCAAGTATGAGTATGACGATAAATAGCCAAGTTAGGTGACTTCGAGTACAGTTGTGAGTATAACAGGCTGTCAGATTATCCTATCACCCATAGTTGAGTCCTTGTCTTTACTGGTCGGCATATATTGGATTGATGTTTACTGTAGGTAGCAAAGATAATCGGCGTCGCGTATAGTATGAAAGACCGTCAGCTTTATACTAAGCGTTGCACACAGACTCAGGTGTTGCAATTATGATAAGCAGCTAAAGTAGGCCATATAAACTGCAGTTACGAGTATGACGGCCAGCCGTTGGTCGTTAAGATGTCACGCATAGTTGGAACCTGGTTTCTATCGGCCCGCATAGATATTGGCTTGGTGGTTGCTGTAGGTAGCAGGCAGGTACGACAGTGAAGATCAAGGTTTAACACTGTTTTCATGCTCTCCATGATGATATAAGCAGCAGACATAAGCGAGAGCGCGCACGTTTATGTGTATGACGGGTCATCGTTGGCAGTTAAATCAGGACACTTCGCATAGCCGAGGCCTACTAAACAGCGTCGCATATAGGCACTGGCCTAGCAGTTTCCATAAGTAGTCAAGGTAGGCGATATCGCGTACAGTTTTGAGTATTAGGCTAATCGGTCGCCATTAGATTAGGTATGTATGCACAGGGACACCGACTCAACAGGTACGATCATTAGCCAAGTTAGATGACCTCAAGTACAGTTGTGAGTATAAAAGGCTGTCAGATGTGGCCATCACGCATAGCTGAGGCTTTATTTTTACCGATCGGCATATAACTCGCACTGATGTTTACTGTAGCTAGCGAAGACAAGCGGGATCGCGTACAGTTACCGGTATACCAGACCGTCATTGACCATCGGATTATGTTACTGTGCATAGGTGCAGTCTCATTATCAACGTTGCACATAAACGTGGGCCTAGCAGTTACAACCAGTATTCGAGATGAGTGAAAACTAGTAGGGATACGAGTACAAGGGGCCGTCGCTGCTCATTGGATTGGGCTGCCGCGCATATGTGGGGAACCTTCATTAGCGTCGTACATAGACACGGATCAAGCAGCTACATTAGGTAGTCGAGGTGAGTGACAACGGCTACCGTCATCGTGGTGACCGCTTCATGGTTGGTGGTCACCACCTGTAGAACGTCATCGTTATAGTATGAAAGACGCCCACAGCATTCTGGTAACACTGTATTATCTACAAGCTAGTTATGCATATCTGGGAAAGGGGATCATCCACAAATATCCCTCGCACTGCCACTGCAAGTTTGTGCTGTAATCTAACTTTGTTGCACTTAATGGAACATGAGACCTATGGGGGAAATGTGTTGTGAGCAGGTTCGTCAAACAAAAATATCCCATTTGTTAACTCTGAGGTGTATAAAAAAACAAGCGCCTGCGACTGATCCTATAGGGTGGCACTTGCATTAAATACTCTTAAGGTGTTATTTTTATTCTTCAGGAACACCGAAGAACGCCAAAATCTGCTAAAGTGCGATTTCGTGTTTTATGTCGCATAAACCGGCAAAAAATCCAAATCGGCGACGGTCAATGACTTTGACACTTTGCTCACTTAAACAAAATACTACGTGCAACGTGTCACAGGGAGGTGCTAATTGATTAGACTAAATTCCCATTAAAATAGCAACTTCGAAAACTCTACAGTTTCGGCAAACTCAATTTGGGTGTGTCAATAGCCTGTGGCTTTTATACCCAAAGTTGTAGACTCGCAATTGAAAACGTCCAACGCTCATTCACACAAAGGCTGCCACCCGGTCCAACCCTCTCTCTCTTAGCCATGCAAAATCCTGGCCTCGGATTCCTACGGCTCAGACGTTTGAAGAAGAATACAACTCTCTTACACCAACTGCTGCACAAAAACACATTTGTAGAAGAGGCTATAACAAACGTAAACTCACATCCTCTGTACGGATTTCCTACCCCTTGAAACCACCTAGTGTGTCATTCAGTACATTCAAACATATGCCACTACTTTTTCAGGACATACACTCATTTGCAAATCAAATTGGTTTTCACGGGAGACTCAATTGAATCTCTCGTTTATGAGGTGTGCACCACATTCAGTTGGAGGACATCGTAAACGAGAGATACAATTGAGTCTCCCGTGAAAACCAAATTGCTTTGCAAATGAGTGTATTTCTCGAAAACGGTCTAATTTGGGTTCAAGTAGATCATAAGTTTGACGGAAATTCGGGAACTGCGCCTGCCTGATGAGCCCCAAGAAGGGCAAAACCGGTCATGGGCTGGCGAAGAGTTTTCAGCAAACTTGTGAGTAGTTTCCTTTATCAAATTATGCTACTACGTCCTTCTAGTTTACCAAGCTCGCATCTGGGACAGTCTTCCTGAACAGCCACGAAACATCTTGCATCATCTACCTTTTTCTTAGTTGGCGGACAACTTCTTCAACTGTAACATTGCTTCCGACTTTCTTAACACCCAACTCCTTCCCATCTCCTCCATGAATCGGGTCTAGTGCGCCTTTGAGATTAGCGAAGTTACAGTCAAGAGTCAAATAAAAGACCTTGCTATAATATCCTCCTATTCTCTTGACTTGCTTCAAGCCGCTGTAGGACTTGAACTCTTATCTGATCTAAATATGTTGTATTGCAGGCCTGGTTGTTTTCCTCTTTACCCCAGCCAGCCTATACCTCGTTCTTCTCAGGTCCCTACCTTGGACTGCTCTATCAGCACCGTCTATTGGCTGGTGCTATCGGCCTAACTCTAACTGAAAAAGCCAAATCAAAGTCAGCTTTTTTGTTACTAGAGCCCATTATACGGTAAACATATCAAACCTTTCCGATGATTTGCGCCACGGCTCACTGAACACTCACCACATAACATCGCCGTAGACTTCTTTACATGGTAGCACACACCAACGCTCAGTCGCCGTCTAGCCATAGTGCACTCGCCCTGAATATCATCACTCCGTTCCCTATTGTTTCGTTAGCAGCTGTCGTTCCACCTGTCCCCCATGGGAATTTTTCATACCAGCATTCGTTTGCTGTTTGCTTGTTTGATTTGACTCTGCTGTTTTCACTGGTCTTGCTCCTGTCGATCGGAAAAAATGATAGCTGGTGTATTTTAATAGTACACAAAGCGCATTTACGACTGCTCGGGTGGTTTTCCACTTTGCCGATCAAAAAGCATGCATTAAGGATGAAAACTTCTTTCGGTGGACGGGTACACCCTGCAGGAAAGTTCGCCATGTAACGTTGCATCCTGGTGTGTTTATACCCCCACCACCCGTCCAGTAGTACGGGTGCATCACCCATCGCAGATGATTCTGAGCCTGACCTTTGAATTCATTGAATTAAAAAAGCGCGCTGCTGTCCCCTGTTTGTTGCTGCTGGCATTGGGCTTATCTCAGTTGAGTTATTTATCCGGGAACGCCGTAAACTACGGATGGAAAACTGCCCCCCGTGTGAAAAAACAATATGTCTGGGATAGCCTGAAGATACTCTGCGATACCCATGGCCTACATCGACGTACATTACTGTAGCCGCCTTCGTCAGAGCAGAGACTACGGCGCAACAAAAACCCACCCCGGCAACCAAACAAAAGTACACCTACCTGATCCTCTCAGGAGTGAACACATACTATATATGTAGCGGGACTCGAAACACTTCACTAAGAGCGTGCGAAGCTAGGGTCGAAAGTCTTCTTCGCCACGCACCACTTATAGGTTTAGGCTGACAGTAGTGCTTCGGGGACTGGCGGCCATCACCCTCCGCCTAGATTGCTCTAGTATTGTCCAGCTCAATAGCAACCCCCATCAAATCTAGTCCACGATCTAAAGATATCCATCCCTGCCTGTCCTTGCGTGTTTGGTTTCCTCTGCTACGGCGCCTTTCTGCCTACTTACACGGAACTGTCCTGTGTCTCAGGTAGTGTAATAGCACATATTGGTAATCTTGGCTTGACCTTGATGACTGGACTGCCGAGCGCAGATCCATCCATATCCCGTCTTGTTTAACCACTTGTTTTCACCACCGTAACTGTGTCAAACGATGAGTTTTTCCCTATTAAAGGCTTATATCCCGTCTGGTAACTGCCGTAACTCTACAGGCTTCGTTGATCTCATCCCATTTCATATACTTCCAAGGCTTCGACCTGTGGTAATACGTACTATGGACACCCTGTTTTGCCATCATCCAATCCATCCGATCTGTGCATTAGACCTGAAGGGATCCCTAACCGGGCGAGAAACAAATACTACCGGCGATATTACAGTGGTTTTGCTCCCCCATGGAATCTCCTGGGAAACTCACAGCACCTCGTTGCACACAGAACTGTACATCCCAGCACAACTACCTCAATCACGACGTGCGTCATGAGGCTGTCAGGAAACTGAATTATATCAGTGCAGTGGCTGCACAGCATGACCATACCCGGTTTGATGGCATGACCCCAATTTTCACCTCATGCCTTGACTGCGCCCACGCTCACTCGTTCGCCCACCTGCAAGCGCAATCAAACTCTTCATCTGGCCCCATCCGCCTCTGAGAGGCGTTCATTCCAGTCTGTTGAACCTTCCATTTGATCTACACATCTCGGTGCCCTTTACTTTGTACTCCTCACCAAGTCAGACATGTTTCGTGCAGTTTGCCTTCTTTCTTGTGCTTTCGCGTGAACTAATTCTCCCAAGGAGCTTTTACACCCGACTCCTCCCCAGCAGCACCACAAGTAGCTCTCCTCAGTTTCACTTCACACTTTGATTCTGAGTTTCCTGCTAGCATTTATCCTCGCTGCACATCCCTCCACTTCACCATCCTCACTTACGCTTTTTCGTGACCCCGGTCATACGCCCAAAAGCCCAAGACCACAAAGCCGCGGTGCCGGTTTGAGGCTTTAATTCATATTACCCGGTCGGCTCGTGACAGTTCTGCTCCTTTTCCTAATCCGTTATTCTTGTTCCGCATTTTCCGAAGTTTTAAATTTTTTTATCACGCACCAAGCGGAGACTCTTGCCTCCTATGCAGTGCTAATCTTCGGGGTCTGCCTCTTCGGTTAGCCTATATAATTCCTCTGCCTGGCCTTCGGCCCGCCCTGAAAATTAACAAGCGCGCTTGACAAACAGTAGGCAAAGAAGCTACTCAATGGTCTTATCGAGTATGGGCAAAACAAGAGATATCCTGCCCGACACATGATAAAAAAGTGTCAATCGCAAAAATAAGGAGCCAGAACAACGGATCTGGTGAAGTAGCAGAATTAACGTATTCCTGTTAATCAATTTGAACTAAAACCTAAAATCATTGATGAAGCCTGATGGCCTTGAACTGTTGGGTTTATGGCCAGGTTTACGAAGTGGACGAACTAGCAATGCAGATAAATTTTATCAGGAACCTCAGAATCATGGTGTACAGTGAAACTTTGAAGACTCGTTGGTGTTGCTGTTATAGTGGAATCGAGTGTAAAGGTTCTTTGGAAGAGTGGGTTGGTGACAACCAACTATGCGGAATGCGAACTGTATAATGATAATAATATCAATAACGCACTCCTTCGCAGAGTAAGTATTGCTTCCAGTTTATCAGGTACTTGCTTCAAAGATATTCCGGCAGACTGAGCTACAACTTTTTGTCACCTTAAGACGCCACTAGCTCGATGAACATGCCCAGAAGTATGCACGCTTCTCAGCTAGACGTGTGCAATGGTACCACTCCCAAGAAGTAAACGAAAATTAATTCCGCCAAAGCTACAGAATTTTGGTAGCTTCGAACTTCCTGGGGAGTTAGCCTAATCCAGTCGCACGTTATATTAATATGTTGCTCGTACCATTTCGTCTAAAAGGGCGATCGTCTAAGGTCACCAGTCACCGCTGATTTGTACGTAATTACCAGTTTACAAGAGTAAGATTAAGGTTAATCAAATCCCAGCATAACTTACCCGTTCGCGGTGTTTTTTAGATGGAAAGCAACACCTAGAGTACATACAAAGTTAAATACACACGGGTAAACAACTGACAGTGTTTATGTAGGTTCCATTCGTGAGACGTAACGAATTAGATGGGTTTGTTTAGTTACCTGTGGCACAATACCGTATTATAGGAACCTTGCTTCGCTTTCAGTATAGTAATCGAAAATAACCTGATACGTTTTGCAGCATTGACGCAGTGTGCATCTGGATGACCACATTCCCGGGTACGCGTAACTAGTGTGAAGCTGATGCAGTGTTTTCAATGATATGCGTGGGAATTGCCAACATCCCATTCAGCCATCTTTTCTTCCGGAAGGCAGGACGTCACTTTGGTTGAGTTAGACCACAAAACGCAACGACCTAACAGATTATCATAATAGCGACATGCTTCGTCTCTCACGTCGGCTGCTTGTCGAAGCTAAAATGAATGTGTTTGCGTGTGACGGATTGATGCTTCACTCATGCATCCTTGGTGTAGTGACTGATCTCATTCACACGCAAACATGCGAAAACCCAAATCCTTCATTATTCGCCACAAATGTGTAGTGCTAGAAGATCATCGAAGCTTACGTCGTCGAGAAATTGGATGACATTTTGGCTTCAGCTTTACATACTGGGACTACTCTTGTTCTGTCTTCAGTCCACCGTTTCTAGAGTAGAACTCACTCACCGGGCCCGACACCCAACCTTTTCCAGAGGCGAAAAAACCAGAACATGCAGGTAGGCTTGCGTAGAAGCGATGAAGACAACACCAGATGCTACCTTTTCGGAATTATTCAACAGGTCGTTTTAACCATTTGAACACCTTGAGGTCGCTAACTGCAAAAGATATTTCATGATGAACATCTGGCCGCGCCGCTGATTCACATACTGATATTCAGGATCGAGGCTTTCGCTCAAGTTGCCTGGGCTGCTTTCGTTCTTCTCGTTCAGCGGCAGCCATTTACCCGAAAGGTACAAGAAACAAGAATGTGGTAGTGTCCTTCAAGTTCTGAGTGCGTTCAGCACATTTGCCAGCGGAAGGTTTGGCATGAAATTGCTTCCAACATGCCTTGAACTGGGCAATAGATGGATCGCGGACAACCGTCAGAGGAAGGTTATTCCAATCTAGATGGATCGTGGACAACCGTCAGAGGAAGGTTATTCCAATGCGCCCGCCAACTAAAGACGCCGTTGTGGTGTTGATTGCCGCATCAGAAAGCTGAGTGATCTTCTTCGGGGCTAGCTGACCCGGGATGGGTCACGCCAGGCATTAGTCCAGAGAAGAATGTTCATTATCACCAAATTACCCATGAGATAACTTGCAGAATATTTCGTTATACATAGACGTTCTGCACTATGATGTAGTAACCATGAAAACGTCGTAGCTTTCGAGAAACCACTTCTACTGTGTGAATGCTGAGCTGAAATCAAGGGAATCCGGTCTGGTTTATTCCAATCTTACTTTTTGTTGCCATATTACGAAGCACAGAGAGCTCAAAGTTATTGAAACCCGACCAATCCAGGCCACTGCGGTCTGCGTACTCCGGTATGAGTAAAAATGAGACAGCTGACCTTAAGTACTTTTAACACATGCTTTTAACTTACTAAACTCAATTGCGCTCTAAAGCGTACTAATTTAAAAATATGTCGGAGGGCCGTAACCTCCAGGTGAATTTAGCCCTTTGAGCAGGAAAGTTTTATCCTTTGAAAAAGTGAGTTAATAAGCGGAGTATGTTGTTTTCAATGAAGTTTAGATTTGATTTAATCACCCGTCAGTCTATATCAACCGTTCTTTGCCTTAACAACTCATTCGAAAACCCGGCGAGTATACAACTGCGCAATTCCGTTAATATGTCGGGAGCAATGTAATCTAGTTTTTCTCTTCTCTGTGGGAGAGGATAGAAATAAATTGATTCATTCCGGTTTTTCGAGCACCACATTTTGTTGAGGAAACTAGCTCAATATGGCACGTGACTCTCGCTGAAAATGGTTCACTTGTTGATTGAAGCGACGTGACATATTCACCCGCATCAGCGGAACCAGGACAGAAAGCTAGCCTGTTTATAGTCCCAAAGGTAGTTTGTGTACTCAGCTTTTTCTGGTAGTAGACAACAACTTTTACACATGTTTCAGTCCCAAAGACAGGATATTATCAGATGACATCACTCTCGGTAGAATGACGCCGCTACACCACTTCTATCCCTGCTCGTACACATTAGGCCCACAAAACACATATGCTGCCAATTGAAGATTGGTTTCGTGGAACGGGGTTGAATATTCAGAAACCGTTTTCAAAGCCAACAGACGTCTCTTGCCCATAGGGTCTTCTCTTGGAACATCTGAACAAGACTTGCTCGAGACTGCTATTGCAATCCGCATTAGATCCCATCTCGAATATGTCGTTAAAGCCAGGAGCTATTGACTAGTACAGAAAGCTCGAAGACTCGCAAATCAATGGGTTTTGGGTATGTATGACCTGCCTTGAGAGAAGTGGCTAGCCAGCATCATCATATACTCGACTGTCTATGGGAAATGAAGTTCGGCTTTATCATCGTCTTCTAAATCCTTCAAAACTGTAAACACTCGTGTCACTAACTACAAAGGCTTGTCATCGAAACAAACCTCCGGAAACAGAAAAGTATTCTGGTCCCTAGCGACTGCCACCTCTACTTCCTTCACAAATTATATCTTCTCCATTTTCTGCTTCTAGAGCTTCTAATCCTCTTAATACTGACTCTGATTTGGGATCCCTCCAAACGTAGCTTAACCATTTAGTTTATTCGAAGCAGTTATCAGTGCGCCAATCAACCGATCGACATGCAATTCAAACCGCTACTATGCCCCACAGGACAATTGAAACGCCTCATGAAGTCCAGCTGAGATGAGTAAGAAACGCGACTATCCTAATTGTGTTCTTGAAATCCAGTTGCTAATGATGGACATATGATATATATATATATATATAACAAAATAGCAGCGGAAATACATATGGATATGGGTCCAATCCAGCTGTGGATTTTGTTCATCAAATCCTCCCTAAATGTGGCCCGTTTACCAATGGTGATATGACTATCAATTGAGTTTACTATGTGGATGAAAGTTAATACAAAACGTTTGGTAACCAGACACCTAGATGTATTAATAGACTTAGGTTGTAAAGTGATTCAGTAATCTATGTGAACTAAATGAATGATGTTGTCTGCATGTATCAATGAATACACGCTATGCGCGAGTGACCAGTCACAAATAAGCAAGTGATCGGAATGTTTTCGGCCCCCAAGCCGATAGTACTTTTTCAAGAAAATTGATTTAACAATTATTATTACGAATCTAGGATCGTCAGAGAAAACCTCAAATGTGACTTCACTTTTAAGTAGGTGTCAATATATAAAACCACGAGGGGAGTTGATAAAGCAGTCAGTCTGCCAATTACAACACTGAAGAAGAGAAAAACGGGCTAAAGAGTTTTCATGAACTTGATTTCGGTAACAAAGAGGAACAGAAAATGAACAAACAAACTGGTGAATATTTCAAGGTCGCATTTAAAACCACATACTCAGATCGAACGCAAGTTCTTCACTCAGTTGTTCATCACTAGGACCTGAGGTATTTTTAATATCCTTTTAACTAACCAACTTGCAACCGACCGTCGTAAACTGATAAGGCCATTAATACAGAGCAACATTGATAGAGAAGACAGGGCTTTGAAAAATTGACATTACTAACTAAGTCAGCCATCTTGATGTAGGGTTCAGATAAAACCTTTCAATCCCAAAGGAAGACGAAGCTCCCTGGTGTGCGTGACATAAACTTGGAAACGGTCCTATTCTTTTACTCTTAGTGCACCAGGGATCAGCACTAACCAGGCTTATGTTAAGAGTCCATGAGCTTTTCAACTCATCACAGGCTCTCATGTATCTTATTATAAGAATTAGCTACCCTGCTGAAGAAGTAGCGGCGGATTAGTTTCAACCTTGCCAATTTATCCTTAAGTTTGGTTGAATTTGCTCTAGTTTAATGATTAAAATCATTAAGATCCGCTTTGTTTACTCACATAAAATAGTGTTTTTAGTATTCCAAAAGTCAAACTCATGGTTTTTCAACCGCAAACTTTTCAATAAGAAAAATTCAGGTTTTCTAGTTTCGTATCACGAGCTAATTGTTCCAAATCAGGAAGGACCCTTTTTATCGCCTTAGTATCTTTCTTATGGTTGAATAGTTATGTCTGTACGCCGTATTTTAGATGAAGTTTGACAAAATATTTGTACACCTTCGTCGCTGGAGAGGCGTCTGACCGTTGATATGGTCCGATCTCCCTTTGTGACCGCCTCAATGCATTGTCCGCTGGGTTTGCCAACGGCATTTGCTTCAGTACCCGTAACCTGCACGCTTTTGATGCTAGTTATACAATGCAGTTCCGCCTGCGTATCCATCCTTATTAAGAGACCATTATTTAATTGAAGTCAAGGAAAGTTTTCTTTTTCTTGCTAAGTAAATCGGTCAAACAGTAGTGGTTCCATTTGGTGCGCGTTTTCTAGACTCCTCACGGCACCTGCAAACCTACGACGAGAACAGCTAATCAATGCTGCTAAATTATTAGTGTATATCAGTAAAATAATCGATACTCGCAGAAATCTACTATTCCGGAACTCACTTCCTTCACCTCCACAATAAAATTGTGCCTCCACCAGTACGTCTGTCTCTCCTTAACGCGAAAGTGGATATACTACACAGGCCCTGATTTCTGGGAGTAAAACTAGTGCCTAACGTAGTTAAACGATTTTCGGGAGTTTGAATAGCAGTTATCGACTTTATTCTCCTTTTATCCTTTCAATTTTATTCCTACACATACGGCATCTTCACACTACAGGATCTTTTCCTCACTCAGACATTTGGGTCTATGGCCACTAGATAGCTTACAGTGAGATAGCAACCAACCTGTGCTAAACGTGTCTTTTATTCCACCGTTAAGTTTCAAAAGTCAACAAATATGGGGCGTTCTATATGCCTGCTGTAGTTTGGGCCTATACTCACGTTTCTACCACTGTGCTTGTAGAAACAAGCTTGGGAGCCCCAACTATTTTGAAGACCACATTCACGTAATAACAGTAACACCTGTATTCGGACCTCATGAGATTACGGGTGTACCATCGTTGGTCGTGTGATTTTTGTGGCATACTTATGACCATTTGCATCTTAATCCAACGAAACTGCTATAATTCACCTTTGTTACACACAGCTTAGGCGCTAGTCAACTTTTTCTGGTTCGGACCAAAGTTATTACCATAAGCCTTCGGAAAGCTACGGGAAAGTATGTTCTGTTGTATGCGTTCCTTCTCTTCTATTATTGTCCAACATTTAAACAACTCTTTAAACTTATCACAAACAGCAACCTGCAAAGCCACAAACCAAAGACGGAGGCAACTCAAGAAGACAGATATCCACGTCCTTACAGGCTGGCAGCCCACGATAGCCGAAAGGGAAAGACAGCCTTGACGTGGCTGACGTGAATTATCGGGTTGTGGTTCAGTATTGACCATATAAACACCCTCATGGCAACCGCGACGAATAATTTTACAGCACATTCATTTTTATGTTACCCCACTTAATGATGGCACACTTTAAATAATATATAAGTAGCCACCACGACCTGAACCATCTCTGTGTTTTGCCCAAATTGTGACCTGTTTTAAAGTTTCCTACTTTGCGCTAGTAATTGCAGCTCTCTCTTGTCCAGAGCCAGGAGCAGATGTAGTTTGGCAAGATAAACTGGAATTGTTGGGAGCCACTATAGCATCCAACTGTGCCAGATCTGTCTAGGTTTGTACACAGGCTGATAGGATGATAAGTTGGTCCTTTTGCCTGTGACGCAGTGCCCATACGGAAGTTGTTTCTGGTAATGGTCACATTTAGTATACAAGCTTGGATGTTGCAGTTTAGTCACATAAACCCACTACACCAAAACATGCTACCAAGGATTAAAAGCTACTTCGTTTTGGCCTGGTAGTTACCAAACGCATCGAGTATCATGAGCTTCTAGGCAAAGTTGTTCACCATCTATATGGCACTATACTCAGTGATATTGTGCCGAATAAACTCCAAATCCACTGGGAACCTATCCAGAAAAAAATTACATGAAGGAATAATTGTAAGTATCTATCTGAAGATTATCAAAATATTTGTCATACAGTAAGAGGATGAGGTCGGTTTGCTAATCTAACTACTCCAAATGGGGCTGACAAGGCAGTAAACCGAAAGAGTAGAAAAGAATCACGACCTTTAGCACATAACTGGTACTAGAGCCTTTTTGGTTACAACGTGGCCAGGCAAAACTACATAGACTGAGGAGGGGCACGTCCAGTGCACAGGGCCATATATAGCAGAAACATACACCTTGCCACTTACAGTTGAGTTTTTTGTGTAGGGACATGAGAATCGTAACGTGGCCTGCGTTTTCTCCTGTCAATCAAAGACTGCTGCTTCCCAAACGAGCAGCATAACTCTAAGAGGTTGTAGCTAGATAACACTGAATCCATTTCCTTACTAACCAGAAGCCCCGTTTTGTCTACTGTGATGTTCTTCAAAGGTCTGTACTAGGACCCATGTCGTTCGCAATGCTCGTCAACGATCTGGAGGTTCCATGGCTTCTGTGCATTAATAAAAGTAGCCTTGTCAAAGTAACCTAATTATTGGTTAAGCAGCAGATTCAGCTTAAAATATTGTGCGAAAAGTTCCACCTAAAGTCTTTTAGCGTTAGTGCTTCACTCGATCTCGTGTCAAGCAGGTCTGGAGCGATTCTAGCATTGGGAATGTTGTTACCATTGCGAACAACATGACCGACTTAGCTAAGCATCAGTAAAGTATAGGGAAGTCCAATGATGCGATATGTTAGCTAAAAAAGTCTCTCTATCCCTCCGTGATGTTTCCATCAGAGCAAATCTCACACACTGTGTACGGGCATGAAATTTGTGTATGCTCAGATATGTGTAAACTATGAACAGGGTTTGATAGAGGCTTTGACACCAATGGACCAATTAGCCGTAGTGACTTGAGCCGATTTAGGGATAGTGAGATCAGGTGTAAAATGAAAGAGCAGCCATAAGGGGCCAAAGCCATTAAAACTGGCAATTTTGTCGAAAAGCTTTCAAATAAGTTTGGTTTTGCCTGCCCGTTTTCCGTTTGGTTGGACAAGAATTTGAGGATTGTTTGTTGGAATATCACGCGAAGACCACCCAGACTTGTAGTGTTCCTTTTTCGTCCTAAGACATACGTTTTTTTGCTAAGTTTCAGTCTTCTTTTAACTAGTTCCCATGTTTGGGAAAAGCAGCTTGGTCATTAGCTGGAGATAGAATAGAAGAAAGTTTGTTCATCTCGCAAGAATTGCAAAAATTCATCTTTGTCTGTTTGTTGTCTGCGCGTTTGAGAGCTCAAAGTACAGAAATTTGAACGAAAAAAGGCCATTGCCATCTGTGTATGAATAAACCTAATTAGACTCAAAGTAGACCGACATTAATTACTGATACGATCCATATGATGCAAGTTGGCTTTTATGGTTTCATACAAATTGTGCCTTAGCAAACTTTCGTTTCATGGCCTGTTTCCGCGGCGCATTTATTCTCCATATTGGTCCACTGTATGTTGATCTGACTGACGCAGCATGAAGTAAGATTACACCGACGTTTATTGCCGCCTTTCTGCTCCATCTAACTCGAACATTAGTCCAAATAGGTGGGGCTTTTGGTTAGGCGAAATGCAACCAATTGATCTAAGCGCTACATTATTATAACCCCTTGGTAATCCTGGCTGCTTGGTTATTACTTATCTGTCGAGCTAAATGAAATCAAATTGTACATGTTTGTGGCAAAAATCGATGTGGAGCTAGGTATGGCGCTTGGTTAGGCGCTGTTAGGTCTGTCCAGTAACAAATGTATTAAACAAGGATCCAATCATGCTTGATACCTGATAGTGATCTCAAAACCTTCTTGCGACATCGCGTTACACCAGGCGTCTTTCAAGCCAGTTCAAAGAGAAGCCGTTATTTGCCCTGTAGCTACACCGAATGGTGACTATGAAGACGCATATATTTACATTCAGTGCCAACAGAAGCTGCAAAGTTAGACGTAGCTGGTAATTAAGCGACCTGTCATCACACCATAGGGATGGCAGCAAAGGGAAACTGGACGATCTGGCCACTGTCAGGGCAGCTCCGAGGTGACTACCAAACGGGGGAAGCTTGATTCCAGCCATTTGTGTAGTCCCCTTTCTCTTCAACATCCTTGGTCAGGATGAATGACAAAAATAAGCTCCTTCTACTTTAGTTTGATTTACTCATCAGTCTTTCTAGGAGCCTGAACTATTGCAAACCAGAGAAGAGATAGTATTGTTTGAGAGGATATTTTCAGCCTATAAACAACCGAATAACTTAAGCTTCCGCCTGTCGATTTGTTTCTTGCTCTGTAAAACAGTGTCTGGAAACAGCCTGCGCGACAAAAACCTCTAATCGCTAACTTGCTTTGTGAATAACTCGGGAATTTAATCAGACAGATCCCAAACCTAAATACATTTGTCCCACAAAACGCACTCGATCCCAGGAGACCATCAAGTTTTTGGCATGATTTTTGAACTAACCAGAGAACGATCAATTGTTAACCATAGATTGACAAGAAATCAAAGGAAGCTTTCTTATCAGTATTTTGTTAAACTGAATAGACCATATGGCCGACCGGTAGGTTTCGGTGGATAGGCTGACAAGGAGTAGATTTCACAGGTAGAGTAGGTACTGAACATTCTGGTGTTAAACTGGGCTCGCTGTCCTCCGTCAAGTTCAGAATGAACTCAGGGTTACACGGTCGGTAGCTGAAAATGACGGAATCTGTGTCAGCTTTATCCAGTGTGTTGAATATTCAGGTCTTCTAGCTTTGTTGTATAACTTTACAGTATGAATGTGTTCTCACCGGTGTTATTATTGTGCGGGAGTTGTTTGCGTAATGAAGAACTAACAGTTGCTTGTCTAAATGAAGTAACAGGAGGTTAAAATGAACGCGGAAGCAGTAAACAAGGGACCATCACGTGGATGATGTCCCTTTTTCTCTGTGAGGAGATGTTTTATTCTCATTGGGAAGGGCGAGAAATTTCCCCTTGGAAACGGCCGGTGACGAGCATGAATAATAGATGAAAAGGAGACTTCCTTATCTTAATGTTATCAAATTATAGCTTGCATCAGTCAAAAGAGCCCAATTCTCAAGATTATAGTATTATCATTTTGATAACTAGATGACAGGCAGTACCTTAGAGGCAGACGTACAAACGTTCACAGAAAATTACCGGCCGTCCATGCAATCCAGCAAGACAATTAAAATGTAGCCCTAATCCAGTGTAGTACCGAGGCTAAACGAATGCGGTGACCAATAAACTTCAACTCGTTCCGAATTCAAATATCTTCCTTCCGAAACCCCATCAAGCACCAACCACAACTGCTTGAATGATAATGGCACATCAGCATTATTATAATCGGTTTCTTGAAAAGGAAATGATTACGTCCGCATGTATATACTACATCGGCTTATGTGAGTCGCGTTGTTGCGTAATGCAACAATTCACGAACTGGACAGTGCAATCGTCAATCGCATGCGACTGCTACCTTCAACGGATTATTCCTTACCAGTAACGAATATTCTGTCGACAGTCTACGTCATATAGACCGATTCAAGAGCAAGATTTACTGAAACTGATTTATCGTTTTATAGAGCAACCAGAAACAGTATTGTTTGCTTCTCGGGTAGATGGAGAAGGCACCGATCCGCATTCATTGGATGCTACCATCTTGCTGCTTCAGTTCATCAAAGCATTCCAACTCCCAGTTTACACAGTTACATAAGACGGACACTCCGCAAAATTAAACAGTTTAGGTGATCGATCGTTTAGACACTCCATGGATCATCGGTGCATCACTGAATAGCAGTCAGCTGTTGAGTAACAATTAAATAAAGCAGCTTTTTTAGAGTCGATTGTCTAAAACCAGTGTGGCTAGCGCCGATTCAAGAGTCCTGAAGAATGGCTTGGGCATAAAACTAAGCGTGTAAGCAGGTTGATTGGATAAAGACTAGCCACATCCATTTGTGACCAAGTATGATCCCAAAGTTATCAGTGGTGGCGATACATCGCACAAAGGAAAGCTTTGTTACTGCACTGACCCAGGAATGAGGTAAAGTACAACAAAGTGGTGAGTGACAAAACATTCTGAAAACCAAACAGTGTGATTCTAAGGCCAGTGCAATTATCACGCGGAAAATGAACTGTGGGTGTCTGGAGCAAAACCGGCCTCTGGTTATGGCTTTTGGAAGCACTAATCAACTAAGTTGTCGACAGAATCCAGCTACTTAAGAACTGTTTGCTTCATTGAGCGATTTGCTTTTGTTTTACTGGGAGATTGATGACGTTTTCCCGGAAAAATCTATTTCTGCTTTTCCGAGTGGTGTGTGCATTCATTTGTGAATCGGTAGGAGTCAAGGACGGCCAGACTTTGAAATCCTTCCTGGACGTGAAGTGTTTTAACTCTTCCGCTGGAGGCTGAATTCCGCGGTAACCACAATAGGCTTTCTACCGTTTCTTAACGTACTTGACTGTTTCTTCTATATAATCCCTATAAATAAAATCAATAAACAGATCCCTCAAGAGTCGTTCCAATTGCAGACGGTCTTTATGCAAAATCTGCCCAGAATGTTTATCAGCGTTAGCATAATGGCTACCACGACCAAAATTCCAATCTTTTATCCCCGATCATTCTCAACGTTGTTTGCCACAAGATGAGACACAAAGTCAATGTTTTATCCCAGTAGACAAATCGTTTTCATGCGTGTTTCTTTGAAAAATGTTTTCCCCTTTTCTGTTCAATTTGAAGCAAAATTAAGTTAAGTTAAATTGAATAAAAATAATTCATTTTATAGTTAAATAAAAGGCTATTCTCATCTTCCATTCATGAGGTACGCAGATTAGTTCAAAAGGGAAGCTTCTTTGTGTGGAGCTGATGTTAGTTGGGCGGATAAGTGCAGTCTGAACCCCAAGGTAGATCAGAATCTAACGGTTGCAGGTATACAAGGGTCTTAGTTTTACAAGAGGGCTTGATACCATACAAGGTAACGTCATCAGTCTCTCAGTGAAACTAAAGCAAAACGCGCAATGAAGCAAACAGTTCTTAAGTAGCTAGATTCCGTAAAATATTGTGGACAACTCAGTTGATTAGTGCTTCCAAAAGTCATAACCAGAGGCCGGTTTTGCTTTTTGCAGTTCACTTTCCGCGTGATAATTTCATTGGCCTTAGAATCACACCGTTTGTCATTCAATACTTTGTTGTACTTTACCTCATTCCTGGGTCAGTGCAGTGACAAAGCTTTCCTTTGTGCGATGTGTCGCCACCACTGATAACTTTGGGATTACACTTGGCCACAAATGGATGTGGCTAGTCTTCATCCGAGCAACCTGCCTACACGCCTAGTTTTATGTCCAAGCCATTCTTCAGGACTCTTGAATCGGCGCTAGCCACACTGGTTTTAGACAATCGACTCTAAAAAAGCTGCTTTATTTAATTGTTACTCAACAGCTGACTGCTATTCAGTGATGCACCGATGATCCATGGAGTGTCTAAACGATCGATCACCTAAACTGTTTAATTTTGCGGAGTGTCCGTCTTATGTAACTGTGTAAACTGGGAGTTGGAATGCTTTGATGAACTGAAGCAGCAAGATGGTAGCATCCAATGAATGCGGATCGGTGCCTTCTCCATCTACCCGAGAAGCAAACAATACTGTTTCTGGTTGCTCTATAAAACGATAAATCAGTTTCAGTAAATCTTGCTCTTGAATCGGTCTATATGACGTAGACTGTCGACAGAATATTCGTTACTGGTAAGGAATAATCCGTTGAAGGTAGCAGTCGCATGCGATTGACGATTACACTGTCCAGTTCGTGAATTGTTGCATTACGCAACAACGCGACTCACATAAGCTGATGTAGTATATACATGCGGACGTAATCATTTCCTTTTCAAGAAACCGATTATAATAATGCTGATGTGCCATTCAACTTTTCACCTGTGAATTTTTTCAACCTTTCCACAAGTTTTATAATGCCTAGCTGACGTCAAATCTTTTACTAGTTAGCACACATACTATATCAAGTTTGAACCCAATTCGGTTTGGGGCATTATAAATTTTTGCACTGATTTGATTTGTGACGTTTGTAGAGTTTAGCTCAGTTGTTTCCAAAATGTGTAGGCGTGAACCACCATACGGTGGATACTACTAATGAGGCTTGCGAGTAGTTTTCTCGGAAATCCGCTTCGTGTTTCTTGAAAAGTGATATCTGTTACAGAATTTGCGGAGTCACTTGTAGCATTTGCTTGCATTTGAGTAACAGTCAAAGGATATACAGGAATGTTCAGGAATACACGTTCAAGTAGAAGATGGATAGTCAGTTTTTGTAAGCAAGATGCCTATGAATTTTGCTCCACTGTCTAATAGTCTGTAACTGTACAGTTTGCGTTTTCTAATGAATGACTCCGCGGTTCTTCCCCAACACCAGTGGCTCATTTTGAGCGTTTTCATGTCCAGGATGATAGAAGAAAAGGTCAGTCACAACACTTGTGAATCTTAAGGTTTCGCTATTTACAGCAGTCACACAGCACTTACGAGCATGGAGGGGGACCTGGAGTAACATGAGAATGTGTATGTTAAGACAAAAATGAAATATTTGAACACGTTGAGATTCACTTAATCAAAAACCTCAAGTGGTTGCTAACAAAAACCATCGTCGTGTGTATAGTTGAGCCTCTGAAATTACAGAAACCTTGTCGAATGTAATTGTGTCATACTTATAGCAGTGTTTGTTTCAAGCCATGCCTCGAATTTAGCAAGTTCTACCAGATTTACACTGCATCACTCCCAATGGTTTAGTTTGACAATCGATGTGGTCGCGTTTGCCGGTTCGGCTCATTAGATGATGAACCAAGTAACAACCGAATGTTATTGCAGGCCTTCGATTGATGATGATGTGAACCATCAATTAATCCCCCTTAGACTTTTGAGCTGCATGCCTGATGAAGACGAGGGAGTCAGTTAAGCGGAAGTTTCGTCTGAAATCAAGGAGTAAACCAATCATTCCATCAAACAAGACTCAAGCCATTCGTCTCCGACATGACCCATCAGCATTTGTGCTACGTGACGCAATTCGTTGTACCCGTTCTGCTTCGTCAAGAAGTGGGGTACCTTAAGATAACAATGTCAACTTGGGCTTATACAATACAGAGTATGTTCGTATTGTTTGAACCTTGGAGTAACTCACACGAAACCGACCAGTCTGAGCAAACTCCGCAGAGAGTGGTACACTTTGCTGTCTTGCGCAAGTAGCTGGCGCAGATAAGTACATAACGTTTATAAAAGCATACTGACGAAAAGCATACCGAAAAAATGTTTCTTCTAGTCGAGCACAAGTCGGCTAAGTCCTACAACTCTGCAAGCAGTGTAGGTGAGCCATTCAGGATCGGTGTTTTCTTGGCATAACACAATACTTATATGGTTGATGAAAACTCTTCGATATATTGTAGACAAGGGACGCAGTTAAGTGTTTCGGTAACCAATAATGTCATTTGACATGAACGCATATCACCATCCAGTATTGTTAGTTGCTCACGGTCAACCTGTCTGCATTTGACACGGCCATGTGTTGTCTTGAACTCTTCGTTCGTGTCTCGGTTTTCCATCAGTTTCTTCTCTCTATTGGATAAATCCATTCAGACCGATAGGCATTTGACCGGTTTGACGGAGGCGTATGAAACTGTTTAAAGATGGGGCAAATGAGGAAACTAGAAAACTATGGACTTGTCATAACCAGTTCTTCCATTAGATACAAGTGTACTCAATGATTTCAGAATGAAAAAAAAACAATTTTTGTTTTCGAATGATTCTACGAAAATCGCTACGGTGATGCCGAGGTTTCTTCTGGCGCTTGAGAAAAGTACTTTTTTTACCGCACTTAAATTACCGACGGATATTCGATGACCAAAAAATGCTAGCTTATCAATCCGAAATTCATCAGAATGGTGCATGTCTGGATGCGGCGAAATTCAACACAGTCTTATTCAATAGAGAGATTGCAGGTATAAAAACCACTGTGTTGTTTGGTGCTTCCAGAAATAAAAGCTACGACAGAGAAATCTATGGCCTGGAATGGAAAGAGCACCGCTTGGACGACTATTGAATTACTGCTCGTTTTACTTCATATCAGGACCTTCGTAGTATAGTGTGAGTACCCGACTCAAGAGCACTGTGCGGTTAACAGTTGTTAGTAACGACATGAACAGGGAGATTGATCCTTTTGGTTCATCAACCAACCATCTTAGCAATGTCTCATGGATGAAACAGGCTCCTCATAAGGCCGCTAAAAATCTTCGACAGCTTATGACCTGCTTTCTTCTTCCTAATGATCATCAAATCTGAGATCACCATCTCAGGGTTCTACTAGGACCCAAATTGGACGCAATCCATAATGTGCACTAATTCTGTTTAAGCCAGGCAACAACTGGATCCAGCTGAATCTCTCGTCTATGGTGTCCTTAATGTGTGTGTTTCACAATATACTTTCTACGTTTTAGACCCGTACCTGGGATCCACTGTTCCACAGAGTGTGGTAAATGGAAGGTGTTGATCCCCGATCTCCATACCACCGTACAGATTACCGATCCGATATACCATTTCCTGGTGAACAACTAACAACGCATGATCGTCCTAGACCGGCGAGTGCTCGGGATTTAGGACACAGTGATATGTACGATTCGGGCATTCATCCCCACTCAAGTTCACCCAGACTAAATCAACCGTTTGTGGACAACCCTGGTGGAGGACTGGGACTGGAAGGTCGAGCCGCATCACTTGATCGTCGTGCGGAACTTTACGGTACACTGCGCGGTAATTATGACGCCATGTCCGAACGTCTTCCAGGACACCATGAACGTTCTGCCTATGCCTTGAAATCACTCAGTTCTAATCCTGGTTTGGCTGCAGTTCTTCGTTCTGGCGGTACTCAACAACGTCGAGCACACTCGTACGATATGAATTTGGAGAAACAGGGATTAGCTGACTATAACAACCTTCTGGCAGCGGCCGGAATTGGTACGAACCCCATTCTGTACGGAAATCCCGCTAACCAACTTTTGGACTATAGTGGCCTAACTGCACCTACTTTGTCCTCTTTGGGTGGAATTGATTATGCCGCTCTACAACGTCCCGCCGCCTACCCTACATTTCCCGCTGCCACTGGAATATTTAACCTGGGGACTATGCCAGATGTCACACTATTACAAAGAGAATGTATACGATTGCAACATGAACTTGAGCTTACTAGAGAAAAGCTGAATGCATGCACCACAAGCATTCGAACATTTTGGAGTCCGGAGTTAAAGCGGGAACGCGCAATGCGAAAAGAAGAAAATGCCAAGTATGCTATCCTAGCTGATCACTTGCATCAGCTACAGCTCGAAAAGCAGGTAATTTTTATAAGACTGATTGATTATTTATACAGTAGCAGTGAATGTTTCTAGCTAGTTATAAGGTTTATCTGTTAAACAGCTCTGTCTTTGACATGAGCTTTTTTACAGCCTCCGGTGAAGTACGGTAGTCATTCCATTAATGCATTAAGTTTTAGCGAGAACAACGATCAGGGTTTCAAAAATGCGTGACCGAAAACTATCAAATTCAGTAATGTCTTACAAAAAGGCCCTCCAGAACTCTCTCCACGAAAACAAAACAAAATGTCCTATTGGCCAACACCTATGAGTCATCCCCTTTCTGGGCGACATATAGTGCATTTGACGCTCCAGTTTAGCAGAGTATGCTTCTCTTTGCTGTTACTTGTGCGTGCTTTGTATGGCCAATGAACCTCTGCTGTAGACTTTAGCATCTCACAACCCTGAAGGGCATTCCACCTGAGCACTCGTCACTTGCAAAGCCAGTTAACTTAGGATCACGTGGCGGGAACAGCATGAGTAAACAGACCTTGGCACTGCATTTTCTCTAAGTAAATTACATTGCTGCAAGTCCGAATAAATAGCGAGGCGTGCTTGAATCACCCTATGAATTTATCTACGGTTGTCGATTCACTACGAGGCTGGAAATTTACAGCGCTTTTCAGTTTTTCAGCATAAATTTACTGGACTATAATGATGAAGCCTGCATTGCAACTGCAATAGGTTAGAAAGATTACACGAGCTACTGAATACCGCTGCTGTTAGTAGTTGGTTATCCTGTCAGAAACAAAGCAAAATAATCTGCCACGAGGTATTTTTCCCAAGTATGGAAGTGGTGTGTCTGTGTCTTATTTTGCGCACTTGGTGGACTGGAAAGTCATGAATAGACTGTTCATTTGTCCTTACTTCTTTTCGGTGCATCGTTCTACCAGCCTGCAGGGCTAGCGTTGATGGTTGTTACTCATTTGCGTGCCATCCTAAAGATGGATAGTTATCACGCGGAAAAGGTGAAAACCTCCACGAATGGAACGACTTGTTATCCCCGATTGTATCACATGCATTCTGTTTAATCAGGGATTATTACATCCAAACTTTTGCACAGTTGGTCACCCGGGACGGTTTAGAGGAAGACCCACACTACAAACAAATGCAACACATGATACAATATACTTGTGTGTATACGGGAATACAACAGAGTCAAAATACATCACAGATTCAACGAAACCATTCAATTACACAAAATGTAGGGAGCGAATGAGTAACGAAGTGTTCAACTGAGAATATCTCATTAGATAGATATTATTCAAAACTTACCACAAGACGTTATAAATGATTTTATGTACACTCGTAAGCTCGTTTACCTCATATATTATTACAGTCGCCCATTCTTACACATTAACAATCAGTTACTCGGAAGTACGAATTTTTCGTTCATTTTTTCACAGCATTTTTGCTTAGAATCGTTTGCATACCAGACACTGTTAGTTAGAAAATTTTTAATTGGATCCCCGAAGATTCAGTTACACAAGTTCTTTTGTCCGTATTGAGACTTAGCAAGCAAACATACAAGGATCGGATACGTGGCCCTCACGTTAGAGGTCTTACACGCAGCGGCCAATCAACTTGCGTACCTGGTGAAGTTCATTTGAGCGTGAAAAGTGGTTTGAACCAGCTGTTGGTCTTCTCAGACAGTCACATGATTCTTTTTTATTCGACTGCCTACTGTTAGCACAATGGATACAGACTAAGCATTGAAAGGAGGAAACCAACAAGCACGGAAATGGCAACCGATCGATTTTAAGGACACAACATGAGAAAGAGAAAATCTTATGGAAGCTGGAGACACGCTGAACTGTGTTAAGAGGTTTGTAATAACATCAGACGATGGGATGAACATGGGCGAAGAATGAAGTGGGGGCGATCAAATTTACGCGTCTTATCTTACCACAGTAAGGTCAAACATAAATCGATGTCGAACAGTCACAGCTTTCACCTAAAGCAACAGTGGTTTTTGGGATTGAGGTCTGACTATTCGAAATTAGGAGGAATATTTAACAAGTTTCGCTTGTGGTCGAACGGTCAAGTGTTAACCGCTATTCGAGGATGGATTGGTTCGAAACTGCCTGGAGTTTCTTGACATGTGGAATACTAATTAGACCTAATGAAAAAGGAACGGTTTTATAGTGCTTTTCGGCTTTTATTGCTGAGGACCACCAGTTACCAACCATGGGGTTGGATTTAAATGGGTATTTTCGGAAA
Source organism: Opisthorchis viverrini (assembly GCF_000715545.1). Classification (NCBI taxonomy): domain Eukaryota; kingdom Metazoa; phylum Platyhelminthes; class Trematoda; order Opisthorchiida; family Opisthorchiidae; genus Opisthorchis; species Opisthorchis viverrini. The sequence goes on along the minus strand of NW_008751699.1, from coordinate 243,166 downwards.
AGTTTTGGTCGGATTAAAACCGGAACACTTATTTTAAGACAGTGACTTTCACTTCCATATCACGCGATCTGTCTATAAATTGGAACACTTGAATGACTGGCGGCCAGTCATCGATGATATGTTAGTCTAGAAATACTGTTTGGTCTTCTAGTTCTCACTATTGTTGCTGTCAAATTTTCCACAACAGACCATGTTGGAAACCTTGCACAATATGGAAACGGATCTACGACGAGAACGAGACTATCGCATCCGAGGTCGTTTCTCCACAGAGCGCGGGTCAGAAGGTCTTAGTGAACTGGACATGGCCAAACGTCAGAATGATGAATTGACTGTGGAGAACAGACAGTTGAAAAAGGCAGTGGAGGAAGCAGATCGGAGAACGGCAAATGTGAAAGCGAGTCTTACTGCGACGGAAGAAAGTCTCAGGCGGCTGGTTGAAGCGGTGAAGGCTGGAAAGGCTGCTGCAAGTAGTACGACTGGGACCACACCCTCAGCCGATGTAGCAGGAGTGACAGCAACAGAAGCCGGACCAGCATCCAACATTCGTCTAGAACGTATTGAAGCCGATCGGGCGGAGATAAATCGCCTCCGAACTCAACTGAGTGAGGCGTGCACACGCGGCAGTGAGGCAGAGCGCCAGCTTATTGAAAGAAACTACGAATTCTCACGGATGAAAGAGGTAAGATGTATGCATGGTGTAATCAATCTGAATGCTATCGAAAGCCCTTGAATATCCAGTTATTGAAATCCGGCTCGTCTATGATCATAAGTAAACGGAAGTTAGTCGTCAGCAAACTGCTAAAGATGAGCAGTTTATATAGATAATTGTCCCTGATTCTTAGTGTCGGATCGGGAACGTAAAGACATCTATCTGTGGGCCAGGAAACCAGGCAATAAACAGTGAGTCATACTACTGGAAAAGAAACTCAGTCACGCTGAGGTTTGTAAAAGGAATACACGAACAAATACATGCTTTTATCTCCTAAAGAGCACCTGTGAGGAATGTGTGTCTGCTATGAATAGGGGGACGTTTTAGAAGACCATAGCGAACACTTAGCGGATTACGAGGTCGTGCCATTTCGGTAGCTCGGCTTCAGTTTTTTCGTTTTAGTTGGCTAACTGAAAGCAGCTAGTTACCACAACCAGCACAGAAGGATTAACAGGAATCCCGTCCTGAAACCCTGTCACGAACTGCGGATCACTAGGGGTGGAATACCCATCTGAGTGCACAAGTACTTCAGTTCCTTTGCGTCTTTGAGAGCAAACGCCTCGGGCGCTCGTGGATGTAATGATTCGTTGAAGAACCCCAAGTGACGGCACATATAGGCAAGGTCATCTGGTATGAACTTTGAACCAGTGAGTTCTCTTTTTCGCATCATCAGGGAAATACCAACGTTTTGCTTTACAGCCGCTCACGCAAAACATGCGACATTTATGAGACAGACTAATTGTAAGACGAAAGTAAGGTCGATTCTAGAGTAGACGGAATTTGTTTATCAATACTTTCTGCGCGCACAAGGCCGGTGATCTAGTGCTCCTAAATGCAGCAAAACGCGTGCAATCTCGGACTTAAGCAATAAGATCTGTCTGTACTGAGTATAATGAGTTTCAACTGCATCTGAACAGTCGATAAACCCGGAGTTCGTGCGATTGATCGGACTACGAACTACCCAGAGCGACGCCTCTACTCTGTTTATAAGCAGTACTTTTGAAGTCGAAGCGTATATATCCTATACATATTATGCGAGATCCTTGAGATATCTGACCGAGAAACCTAGCTAAGTGTTGCGACAAACGCACAAGTAGTCAGCTGTCTACACAACGGAATACTTGTAAATAGTAAGACAACATCAATGAAAAACATTATTGGTAGCCCACTGATACGCACTGGAAAGTACGGTGGAATTCACAAGAGTCATGTAAGCAACGTGAAGTTAATTTTTTCATGGTACAGCCAAGTATGCCTACCTGTAAAAAAACCAATTTCGCCTACTGAGGTTTCGTTTGAGTGAGTAGCTTGTTTGTCCATCTTCAGGAAATCTCTCGCTCTCGGTATTCGTTTTCCCATGGGCTTCAGTTCTTCTTGATGTCTTTTTTTACCAGAGCGGTACTCCACGGAACGTCATAATTGGAGATGATTGGTGATCTGCTCCTCGGTCATATTCAGGTTTCCACTTGTCACATTTGGTTAAGTCACATTTGGGTTAAGTATTCAGCACAGAAATCTAACACACGTTCCCATGAACGCAAGTGACTTCACGTGATTATGGTTTTTTGGTAGCTTGCTGGTGTTAAGGGTGTAGACAAAATTTCCCCGAATTGTGGAAGAAAATCCTTGTTTCGGTATATCAACTCTCCTTGATTAGAAATACCGAGCACTCTAAAGGTTAACACTTATTTGCCGTTTGTTTTTCGGAGAACTTTTGGAGTACAATCTCAAGAACGAAGCTTCTAAATGAGCAGTAATTAACTGCATAGGATGCTGCAGTTACCCCAGAAAAATTCTGAAACTTGTGAGGGAACAGTAGAGACAACCAGTGGGGCTGTGTTCGAATCGTCGTGGAGGCTTCAAGTGCTTGTTTAAGCATTCACGAAAAATCTGAAAATTGGACTAGTAATTCTGACGAAATTTTCAGCATCTTATGAGGATTTGTCCTGTGGTAGCAAACTGGATGGTTTTGCTTATGCATACAAGTGTACAGTACAAACGAGCGGAGAGAATTCATGAACGGGGCCAGCACCCGGAACTTGCCGAGTAACTAAGAGGTTATAGGTTCGATTCCCTTCAAGCGCTCTATCTTTTCGTGTACATTTCGCATGCTCGTGTAGGTAATCAAGATTTCCAAATTCTCCATTTCTCCTACATCGTGGCAGATTCTTGTTTTGGAAAACTACCCAACCAAACACAGTCCACGTGAATATGTTGTTTGGCGACGCAGAAATTTGAATCAGGACGAACAAACACCGGATCATAACTGAAAGTTGTCGAATAGCCTTGGTCAAGACGTGACCAACTCACATAGTGCACTGTGCATGGCTAAACTACCTGGCCCATGTGTGGTTTGCATAGTATCCGTTCCTGTAAAAAGTGCAGACAATCAAACAAAATGTAACGAAGTTACGCGGGCTCTAGTAATACTGTCCAATTTTTTCTATTGACATAACACCGCACACGTCCGGTGTCTGAAAACTCTCGGATAACAATATGATCGGTGTGTTATAACTGATATCCGAAAAATATTTTGAGATATATCGAACACCGATCTTTTGTAGCACATTCGGTTGAGGATCATCATAAACCAGAAATACAAATGAGTCTCTCGGTAACACCGAAGTAATGTGTAAGTGACTATATTCAACCAGCAGTCTAGTCATTGTTATTTCACAGTGCCAGCTCTGTAGGTATTTGTGAAAGTTGAAAGAGCCTACTGGTTTGTCTCTCGAGGAGAAGAATTTTTGCATTTCGAGCAATTCGCTTTTTATGAAAATAGTATAGTCTTGGGGTTTTGAGGGATGGGTATTTCGTTCATAGTCACACCACTCTCGTTTGAATGGTGGTCCTCCTGTTCCGGTGCAATTAGTCCGGTGAGTCCACACCAAAGGGAAGCACTGGACTCGAGCTTCGCTCTTATTACAGCTCATCAGCAGTGCACACCCAATGGCCCTGCCGAGATTTGAACCCCGGACAGCTGACATGCGAGGCGAGGCACTGATGATGAGCTCTAATAAGAGCAAAACTACTCCAATGCTTCCCCTTGGTGAGGACTCACCGGAATAATTACGCCAGAATAGGAGGACCACCGTCCAAAGGAGAGTGGTGTGACTATGAACGAAATACCCATCCCTCAAAACCCCAAGACTATACTATTTTCATAAAAAGCGAATTGCTCGAAATGCAAAAATTCTTCTCCTCGAGAGACAAACCAGTCAGGCTCTTCAACTTTCACAAATACCTACAGAGCTGGCACTGTGAAATAACAATGACTAGACTGCTGGTTGAATATAGTCACTTACACATTACTTCGGTGTTACCGAGAGACTCATTTGTATTTCTGGTTTATGATGATCCTCAACCGAATGTGCTACAAAAGATCGATGTTCGATATATCTCAAAATATTTTTCGGATATCAGTTATAACACACCGATCATATTGTTATCCGAGAGTTTTCAGACACCGGACGTTCGTTTGAATGTGGTCCTCCTGTTCCGGTGCAATTAGTCCGGTGAGTCCACACCAAAGGGAAGCACTGGACTCGAGCTTCGCTCTTATTACAGCTCATCAGCAGTGCACACCCAATGGCCCTGCCGAGATTTGAACCCCGGACAGCTGACATGCGAGGCGAGGCACTGATGATGAGCTCTAATAAGAGCAAAACTACTCCAATGCTTCCCCTTGGTGAGGACTCACCGGAATAATTACGCCAGAATAGGAGGACCACCGTCCAAAGGAGAGTGGTGTGACTATGAACGAAAATGGTACACTTCCGTGAATATCATTAGTGAATTTCGTGGATTGATCCAGTTTGGGTTGTGAAGTATGGACATCGGTTGATCGGTGAGCTGGCGAATGATCATCCTCTGGGCCTTCCATTACATGTTAGGGAGTTAGAATGATATCAGCGTAATAAACTGTCTACATCATTCAACTCAGTGCTTTGCCAACTCCGAAATTCTAATAATCATTCTAATGACCTTATCCCAGCTTGAACCACGGTACGCATTTATGCATACCGCGTAATTTCACTTAGTAGCACCGTAAACTCCATACCGCTGTCGGTTTGCCTTTTGTTCGCCGTAAATTATTGCTCATTTCTGATGGTCAGTTTGAGTTCATGTCAAGCTCTCACATCGCATAGGCGAGGAAACTTTATGCCGCCTGGACAGACCAGTGGTTTGTAGCTGGTTGGTTGATCAATATTCACGGGGCAGTGGAGTGTGAGAGTAACAGAGTGTGGAGGGTGTGACCAAGACACGTAGCGACCAAATGTGGCATAGAACAGCACGAGGGCTGAGTACAGGCTAAGTGGACTGAGTGATGGCTTTCTTGGGTATGGTACGAAGCGAAAGAACACAACAGAGCAGCAAATCTTGCGCTCAACATGCAGTAGTCCGGACATAAAAACATGAAATACAGTACGAATCAGGATAAAATAAGAGGTCCAAAGCCAGCAAATCAATCAATATGCGGCATACCAAATCTTGTTGAATCTAACGTGAAGACTGCCTGCAGTTTTCGAAATCAAAGATCTGATCACATCTGTATGTACCGACAAACCGGTGTATTGTTCGGGACTCCAAAGGAATTGTGAGCATGCTAGCTACAGATCAGTTGTCCCTGCCAAGAGGAACAGGCCTTGATACAAATAATGGATCACAAATCTACCGTGTCACATCCCACTACTTCGCAACGGGTGTCAAATGAAATATTGTGTTAGAAAAAGGTCTTGTATCTGACTGTCGTTGTTGATTGTTCGAGAGGAATGCAAAATCTTCACTTGAAGGCTGCGTTGGCTGTTCGTGAGTGAAGCTCACTCTTGACAGAATGTAACGCAGAATGGACCATACACTCATTTTATGGTAGTTAACCTTTTTGATCGATTTTGCTGCCAACAGTAGTCATTTGGAGTCAGTCCGATACAATGTAGGTAATCACAGTTAGGACGGATTTCATGGTGCCGAGGAATCTTGGCCTTCATTTAATGGCAAGAAAATTAACGTTTGAGCTACCGAAACTGTAAGCAACTTTCCCGCTAGAGCGTCGGTGGCTAATTACTAGGATCAGAAAACTAGTGCCGGTTTTCTTTCCAGCTTCATCTCGGTCTATTGAAGCCCATGAGAAGTGTGTGAGAGCAAGGGGTTTATCATTAACCAGGGTTTTTGAATCAATACCAAGAGCATTTCTGTTCGATCCGCCTGAAAGAAATTGAGCGTCAATTTCCATTGGTTGTTGCAGGACATGCTACATGGAAAAAATGTCTAGCTGGTTCAAAGTGAGATATGCGGTCCAGGAAAAATGCCTTTTGTTTCTTTGATGTTGTCTGTAAGTTTTGCAATGTAAAATGGTGGCATCATCCCAATTTTTTGTGCGTTCCATAAAATTGACTTGCAGCCAGGCTGACGATAAGCTTTCGTTTTAATTCACTCTGCTAAGTTTGCACCGTAAATGAAGGTCTTTACGAAACAAGCGGATTAGAAGTACCAGGACTCGGATGCGTAAAGTTGGAGATCGTACCACTGGGCATTGATGCAAGATAACACTTTGTTGATTGATTGATTGATGGGTTGATTGGTTGATTGATACATGATCGATACAATATGCAAACAAGATAACGCATCGTTACTGGGTTGATTTTATTTCGTCTCCTGAATACGTGTGATGCTGTTTCAAACCCGACTAAGACCCCAGTGGAGCATACAAGTAAATTAGCTGGTCCTCTCGAATTCCGAATATGGAAACGCTCACTTCTGTAAAACGGTTTATGAAAATATTAACCTTAGCGTTATTCACACACTAAAAAAGAGTACAGCAGAGTAGTTTTGGTGAAGTAGGCGGACAATATTATCGCCTTAGGAGGTGGCACCGATGGCAGACTGAGGATAATTCAATTCCACATAGAGGGAGTGACAGAATCGTATAAAAACTGTTGCAGGACTTATAATAAACCATCCATATTCCACTATTTCGTACATGTTCCAGCAAAAAACGAAACTTGCGAGCAACGCTGCGCAGAAGTATACTCTCAGATTCCTAAATTCAAAAAAAAAAAACTTATGGGGAGGAAGGGTGGATTTATTAGAGTATCTCGTCCAGTTCCCCTTGGATTTATTAGAGTATCTCGTCCAGTTCCCCTTCGGCTTATTTGCGGTCAAAGCACCTCATATGCGTAATAGCATTCAATCTATCCGTTGTCAAGGTAACTTGCCCCGGGATCAACTAAACACGCAAATCACGTGGAACACGATAGGCCTTAATCTACAAATCCAGATGATGTTCATTGGCGGTTTCGCTGTTAACCCGTTTTCAGAAATGGCAGAGTGACACTCAGAGTCCAAAGCTGGGAGGAAATTAGTTGTTATTTTGTTTGTCTTCATGGACTAAATTCAACCACTGTGGTTTACCAATGTGATTGATTGGCTGTTTGACTGAAAATTTAAAAGTAGTAGGTGTAGTAGTAGTACGAGAAGATGAATAGTTAATTTTCACACTAAATAACTGAAAGCCCTCTAATCGGTTGAAAACTAGCCAACCAACTTGACTGTTATCTATGGGTTTTTTTTTCTATGGTTAACTGCTGATGTGGGGTGCCAAATTTTCAGTAGTATCGGTAAAATGTTAGTTGTCGCCCCTGTCCTGATAATGCGAGAACGAATAAGCCGATGACTTGGTGTCGGGAGAGGAGATGCCTTGCTCACAGATTTGCATTCATGTTAGCCTCATAACTGACCGTTTTGATTCTGGTCTGTAACCCAGTTAGTTACATTTGGATGGCAGTGAGAGGAGATTTGGTCATTTTCAATTGACAGTTGTCCCTCTCAGTGAATCTAAACTATTCTGAAAAGCCGAGAAACAATGTACAACTGTTTCATTCGTATTGGAAATCACCAGCAGTGCAAACCTTACGAAACCTCGAAGGATTTCAGACCGGTGAATTCCCAGCTAGGAGTTTGAACGCCAAACCGTTCGGCAAAGTGAGTTCTGATCGGCATCATGATTAACTCCCATCTAGATAGGGTATAGGACTGCTCATTCTTCAATCCAAGGAACCGTATAACTTGGTCACATGCTGACTCCTCGACTGTTAGTGGACGGAAATGAATCACAAGGCTGATCAGCCGACCATGGCCGAACAGTTTTATTAAAACTACTAGCAGGGAGGTATTGAGTTGGAAACTCTCAAGTTTTTCCTTAATTGCGACCTCCTGGTGATTCCTAATAAGGATGAAACAGTTGTACAGTGCTTCTCGATTTTTCAGCATTGATTGGATTCGCGCACATGAGGAAATCCCGACTCACTACTTTTTTTCCACAAGTATATTCTTCTCGAAAATGGGATTACATATTGGTTTTGTACTCAGCACCAAGGCATTTGACCAGAACTAGTACCGGAGGTCATAAGACTGTGTAACCAGAATCCTGGTTGAGTGGTCAAGATGTCTTCCGTTTGGAAGCATTTTTCAAGACTGTTTTGTGATAATGACTCGCAGTCCTACGACAGCAACAACACGAGCTCCAGCGTACGCATCACGGAAAGCACTGATTAGCTGTGAAGCTAGAGGCGACATCATTGTTACAGAAGAAAGTTCTGATAAACGCCACACAAATACCACAGGTCTCGTAACCCTAAGCTTGCTAAACTTCGCTGTTGCTGCCGTTGAAATGAGTGGTTTGCTGAAGACCTCCGTGTAAATCCAAACTAGAGGTTTGGAGCGAGAAAAGACAAAGAGAGTAAAGCCAATTGGAATAGTAATAAGTGATCTACTCAAAATACTTTCTAAATATTCGTTCACAGTAATGTACCCGGACACCAGACATGACATCATTTGATGTGTCCCTCAGTTTTCTTCTTCAGTGTCTCGTATTGAAAATGAGGCTTAAAGATTTTTATTGCTTCTTTCAAGGAATTCAATTTACTCCTCCAAGACCATCAACAACTGAAGATGGAAAACGAGACGATCCGGCAAGATATTCGGCAGACACAGACATTACAATCTCTGGTAGATACCAAGGTGAGTTGCTTGCATTCTACTCTGGCTTTTCAAGTGACCGCTGAAAATGCGGTTCAATGCTAAAATAATTCTTCGAAGAGAAAAATATGCAAGAAAATACAGTTTAGTAACAGCACAGTCAAAAACACAGTATCAAGGAAGGAATTGCGTTGTACTCCCTCTTTTCTAGCCTAGATTCTCACCCAAAGTTTTGAACAAATCACTGGCATTGGACACTTTCAGACGAAGTAAGGAATTCTCGAAAATGTCCATCTTTCACTCCGTTCTACTGTTTGTTTGAGTGTAACTTTTCGCCTGAACGTGTTGATATGTCCTATCACCCAACTAGCCGCTGATTACTGTGCCTATCGACAGTCCAGTAGTGCGTCCTGAGGATGAATTCGAAGCGTACTGTCTGAATTGTTTGTTAAAAATGGTAAAAACATGTCACCAATTCAGATTTCATCTTCCACATTTGTAATTACTCACCTAGTGGATAAGCGGGTTCTTGGTTATAAAGTACCTCGTTGTTGGTGCCTGGATGCTTTCGGACTCTGGATTATTGTGGGCTTCATGACACAATGATGATGCCAGTATTCTTTGAGTATAACTCATAGCTCAAAAACCGAAAGCTCCATGTTTGAAATCTACGAGTATAAACGGCAGGTGCGAAGATTTTCACAGTATCTCATGTTACATTGTATTTACAGGGTCATACAAAACTTACATGATCTATTTATCACCTAACAGATGATACTTCTTTTGTTCAGAGTACACCTTTTGTTGAGGCCTCACAAACTCGCCATCTCTTCTTACGGTTCACTGTCGTTCGGACATACAGTCTTAGAAAATCTAAACGGGGATGAACTGAAACCAACGCATCATTGGTGATTTTTCCCGGGACCTTCTGTCTGTTATACAGGATTAGATTGCCAAGCCTTCACAGACAGCATAAACATTTTGTTGTCTGCAAACCTAATCAGAATAAATCTCTAATGCCATCGAGGATTCCTCGAATCTGTCACTTTAAACTTCTTCAGTAGTGATAATTTCCTTCTAGACTTAGTAGTTCCTCCGATTGCTTTCATTCCTCAACAAACTTATCATCCGGTGTATGATTACGACTAGTAAAAATCCCAGTTTTTTCTAAGCTCAGTTGGCGAATGAACTCGTTCGTTCTTTCTCCCGGTTGGTTGAATTGATAAGATTGGTTTCATCTTGACAGATGGCATAGAGAGCTGTTCAACTTACGTCCAATATACTTAGATTTTTTTTAGATGACCAGAAAACATTGGCCTTATTCCAAGAGGTCTGATCCACTCAAACCTACGTTCATAGTAAGTGGCATAGCCTGGGGTCCTGGCTGGAGAGCAAATAAAATGGAAAGTAAACCGGAATTCACGGTGATACCATTTTGAGGCTCCTTATGCTGAAATATCTTGATCATGGATTCAGCTGAATGCCAGTTAGTTAACGATTTAAGGTAGTGTTTTTCTTCAACCCTCTTAGTGTTAGTTGGCGTGCATTTATCCAAAGTGGCGAGATATGCAACGATGAATACGGTCTACACTCAGCTGCTCATGCTTCTGTCTGGGAAGACGGAGATTCTCGTCAACAACCAGAAAAACGTGACGTCATACGAAGTCCGATTTAACTTATCTCACGGAGTAGTCGTTAAATGTTTTATTGATCAACGGAAAGAAGATTTCTTAAATATTTATGAGTAGGAATAACCTGACCTAATCTTAATAGTGGACTGTCGCACTCCAGGAGAGGTTCATATCATTGTGCTTAGTTGATTTTGTCCCAGCAGCTACCATCATCATCATCATCGACGGCAAAACATCAAAGTTCAAAATCAATATCTCCCCGTCGTGCGGAAATGGCTAATTTGGCTGTGGAAAAAACAAAAGAGGGTATGAAAACAACCTAGTGCTAGTGTATAACAATCATTCTGTGGTACCTACACCTCCAGAAACTAATAAAGACAGTGTGGATAGAAATTGATAACAAGACCTTCGCTGGCACCGAATAGCGGCCATATTTTGCGGTGTCTTTGGCCCTGCTCACGGGTAGCGTACATGACCCCTTCCTTGAGGACGAGCCGCACCCACAACACCCAGACTTTTTGTAATCTCCCTCATACTCCTTTGCCAGGTCAAAAGTTGGCTACCTCTGCTTCCGCCACACTGAAGTGGGCACAAAACTGCACTTTCTTTGGCAAATAATGGTTCGGCATGCTCAATACATGGCCTTACCAACGCAGCTTCAGGTGCTGGACACATTCTTTGATAGAAGCCCCCGTTGCACAACAGAACGCTTGCTTTTTGATCGCCTCGCTCTGGATTTGTCGGCACCAACCCACACGAGCTATAGTTCTGAGACGATGATCGTCGAAAACCTGAAGATGTTTCATTTTCGCTGCTCGCAGCCATCCGACAAAATAGCCCATGATATAACCTAATGCACATGTTCCCTGTGATGCAGGAATGTGTCGCTTTGACGCCAAATTAGCAAAAACGACCCGGACCTTGAAGATTCGTCCACTGACCCCATGTGTCCCACTACAGTCGGCATTAATACAACTTCCAAGATACGTAGAAAGCTCCACAATTTTAAGTACCTCCCCCTGGTTTGTAAGTGTTGTGCTCAGTGATGGCATAATCAGCAGCACGACCTTACACTTTGTCGGTGCAAAGCGCATTCCAAAGGACGGAATGCCTGGTCAATTCATCCAAAAACACCCGCATCTTCTGCTCTTCCAAGACGCGAACTTCAAATCGTCAGAGGCCAGTGGAACACCAGGGTTTTGAAGACCTTCCAGCATTCGTTTTATTATCTCGTCGATAACGACATTAAAAAGGAATAGAGAGGATGGGAAACTCTGACGAACACGATTTTGTGTACGGAAGACTTTGGAGAGTTCACCATATATCGAAAAACACCACCGAGAATCTGAGAATACAAACAATACATTATACTGACAACTTACTTGAACATTCCTTGCTGAGAAAGCATATTAAGCAGGAAAGACAGGTCACCTGATTTCAATGAGCATTCGACATCCAGGACTACCAAAACTGTGGACTTTTTTCTACACCCATAGCGTTGTTCTAGAACCTGATGGGGTGTAAAGATTCGAACAACCCAACCCCTAACAGGCCGTAATCCCACTTGCTACTCCGAGTCCGTGTTTCACGAGCTACCATAAAGCAAAGAATGAGCAGTGACGTCAACAGTATCCTTACGACTGTGATTACCGCACTCTCTACGGGCTTTTCTTTGAAAACGGGCACCATCACTGATTGTCGTATTTGTGTGAGCAGTCTCCTTTTCCCAGATAGAGTAAAATAGATCAGACTGGTGCTGACAGGATCCCTTACCACTATACTTGAACAGTGTAGATGGGACGTCATCCAGGCCAGATTCTTGATGGCACCAGAGGGAACGTGTGCAGCCATAAACCTCCGAAGCCGTGGGTGGGGGGTTCCAACTTCACCTTTTAGGGTACTAGTTCATCTATAGGATACAAATGATTGGCAGTCGGTGGTCAAGAGATTCGTTGTTGGATGTATTCAGCCCAGCGATCAAGACGTCCTTCTTTATTGAGAATAGTAGCGCTACTTTTGCCCTTGATGGCTTCGCGCACAGGCGGTTTTCAAGATCAGTCGCACGAGTCAGCCAAAATAACCTCCGGTCATTCTCGGCTTCCTGGGCCTCTTTCATTTCCCTAATCTCCCTTGATTACCAGGACTGACGGTCAACGGGCACGCTAAGTTTGACTTAGTCTCTGATAATTCGTCGTGGTGAATAGTGTTCGGGGATCGGAGGGAAGTTTTCTCCAAGATTCAAGCAATCTCACTGTTCTGTTCAGCGGATCTGTTAACGCTGTTCCACTGGTGCAACTCCCAGCACTGTGGCAGTTTTGTTCCAGTATGAGTTAGCATCTGATGGTGAAGCTGTTGGAATAAATTCCAGAAAACGATTATGACCAATCCTTCTAGCTTAGGGATCTGCCAGTCACACAGCTGCCAAGCGGTTTTTCTGCACCTCAAAATAAGAAGAGCGAAGTACTCCACACAAGTTTACCGAAACAACTGACGGTCATTTAGTGATTCGCGCCATCGGCAACTGATAGCATTTCTTCAATTTGAGTCCGTACCTGGCATGGTTTTGGTGGTTACCTTTTAGCCAGACGACTTTGTCTATCTAGGAAATTAGTACTGAATGAAAACAGTGATATCAGCACATAACTGAAGCAGTTGTGCGTTACTGTCTATGGGTTCCGAGTTCAATCCAAGTCGACAACCTACTCCAGCCTCAGATGCACTAAGTCTAGTCACATGCATTCAGGTCCCCGGCAATCACCACGATATCTGAGCTTCCAACTCGCCTTAACAGGGCATTCAAGAAGCAATAAAACTTGTATTTGAGCTAGTGTATGTCGGAGTATAAGCAGACACGTCAAATGGACGGCGACCACCGACTTCTTCGACATTTTTCGCTCCAAAGACAACCCAGTTCCGCTTTTATTGAATTTTGCATCATGTTCTAGTTTTTTATCCATAAGTTAAGAACTCGGTGTCAAACTACTGAAGGCGAGGTTTTGGAGAATGTTTCTTTTGGTATTGGACGCATTTTTATGCTAAGGTCAGCATCTCAATTACTCAGATGGTCGGTTGTTTGTTTTGATTAAAACTACAGATGGGAATCCACCGGACAAAAACAACCTGTGACTCAGATCCAATATTACCTATTCGCATATGGCCGCGGGCGCTTATTTTGCTCAGGTTAGCGTGTTATTGCTGATTTTGAGTGCATGTGATCCTCACAATAGATGATCACATCTTTCAGCAAATTATTACTTCAAAGCAGATAGGGTTCCATGTCTCGTGGGTGTTGGAATCCCGCTTGAGAAATTGAATATAAGTTGGAAAGCATCACGTGACTTTGATGAATTGTGCTCAAGCATTCCGATTTACCGCAGCTCACACTAAGCACGTGACACTGGGAGCAAAAATCACAGTGACATTTCTCGTAGAAGTTATTGTTTACAGTTCATTGAGTGAGAAGATGAACTTTAATTGTTGTGGTTCAAATGTAACTTTGTAGGAGTCAAAGATTATGACACTGGAGAATGAAATTCGTTTACTCGAAGATGAAATCACACGTCTTCGGGATGACGGCCTCATAACTCCGAACACATCGACAAGCAGCGGAATCGATGATTTGGACAAAACACTACAAGCATTTCGAAGTAACGAACGGTTGCTGAAATCCAAGGTACGTTGTACGGTTGTGCAGGACCACTTATCCAGAAATGATAACTGTTTAAAAATTGTCCTTCTAGTTGAATTTTGACTAACGTGTTATTCTCCGAGTTGCTCAATTTTCCACTGCTTTGTCAGGTCGCTACTGTGGCATATCACCTAATGTTTGTTCTAGTGGTTTTTTGCTCAACTAGAAGACAAGTTTTAACAATATGCCTTCTTGCTGCACGAGTTATTTAGATTGCCTATGGATTGTGTGCTAAGTACTCTTCAGATTTGAAACATTCATCTCTCAAACTTTGCTACACGTTCCAACTACTAATAAAGTCAGAACTTTTCATTATTCTAAGCATCTGAATAGCAGTTTTTGGAAACCAGGCTTATTCAAATGATTATGACTTCACCATGAGTAGGTGTCGTCCGGCGTGAACGATCGCTCGAGCGTGATCAACCATAAGACAGCCTCTTTAGCAACCCGGAACGCAACAGCGTCTGGCCCGTATCCCGCCTCAGTAAATATGTAGGCTACAACCAGATTCGGTGAGACTCACTCCTGTGTTCCTGGAAGCCGTGGGGGTTTTCTGAAAATAGGTTTTTTCGGGGAAAGACAATTCGATGGAACAAAGCCAGACTGAGTGTGATTTTATTTTGATCTGCTATCACACAGAAATAACTGGATGTCTGTGAGTCCCATATGGTGTTGGGTGATTTATAACCGAATACCAAAAAACTGCAACTCTTAAAATGGGTGTTTAACTGCTCGTCAGTAAATGTTGGAATAATTGCCGACTTCCTTCCTATGCGGCTGATTTATGGCTACGCGCTTTCATTCCATGAAAAATCATAGGTGATGGGGGCGAGGTGAATCTCGCTGCGATAAAAAACAAACTTGGAAGCTAAATTGATGTTGGTGGGAGATTCAATAACATCCAAGATGAACCTCTCGTTTTTTGATATTCTTCAACTGAATGTGCTGCGTGAAGGTTGACTTATTTGAAAATGGACATTCAAGTGTACTTCAATACTACTCATTGTGTCGATGAAAAATCCGCACCGCCCAACTATAGACTCATCATAGGGATCATCATGCTCCCTATGATCCCTCGTTTGTAATATTCTTTATCGACCTCATGGTTATAAGTGAATCTTGGTTTAAAATAACAGTTGGCTGGTCCTGAAGCTAACTACAATCTAAAAGTGCTTGCCAGAGGGTCATTTGTCCAATTCCTCTATGCCCACCTGAAAAGTTCGGACTGATAAGAAGGATTTTGTACGGGGAACTGCTCAGCCAATATAGACGTATTTAGTGGTCTGCTTAGCTGCACCTACGCCTTGAATCCGTTTGAAATATGTCTACTTCTGATTGTCCAGGTAGCTTTCGTGCATGATCCTCACAGAAAACCATACAATCACGAAAATTGGGACTTTAAGGCTTTAGGGTTCACGTATGTGTCATCAGTTTACTTGAGGTCGCTGACCACTTGGTGATGGGGTCTGAATTTTGAGCGGCTGAATCCTACTAGGTCTAGCTGGCAAGTCCTAATAAGGACCGACCATAACGAATGCCTGATAAACAGGCGTTTAAAAGGGAGATTAAGAAATTTCAAGCATATAAACTTCATAAAATTCCACGTTGGAAATCAAGTATTGATATACAGATCCCTACAACCACCTGCTTCAGCTTGGCGTCAAAAACTCCCCTCTCTGAGATAACCACTTCCAGCGACAGACCAAAAAAGACTCCACTGAAATGCAGTCTCTCAGGGGAAGACCAATAAAGAGAGGAATCTGTTAGGGTGCAAGGCTAACGACGACCTAAGACACGTATAGCGGTTTTAAGAAATCGAACACGAAATCGAAAGCCTCATTTGTATAATGTTCAAGAACTTTTACGTTCTTGGAAAAATTTTCGGAGTTTCCCAGATGCTGTCTGGATGTTGTACGCCAACAAATGAGCGTTAAATTCCAACTCAAATTTCCTTCCGCTGCAAGGATGCTTTACACTAAACAACATATGTTACTCACAGCCTTCATCAGTAGTGTACATCGTCACACAGGTATATGATACTCCCTAAGTCAAATCACTAAAAACGAGATGTAAGCATACGACCCAGGATTCGATTCTGTTTCAGCCAGAAGCTAAATTTGGCGAACAAACAAACAGCTTGTGAGGTAACTAAACTGTTTTATATGCAAGTCATTGGTTCTCGTGGACACCAAGATGGCCATCATGGTTCAGAGAATGAGAGTGCAAAATGACTATCCAGAGGGAACCTTGACCAAAAGGTTTTCCACAGAGTAGTGAGGACAAAAGACATTGTGTTTTGAACCTCTATCTTATCGGACCATAGTCTCCTTGTTTCATCAAATTTATAGACTGAAACACTCACATCTATCAATAGAAATGAACGATGCAAATTGGGTGTTGGATCCCAAACAAGTCAAGATATGATGTAAATGGCAAACTCTGCCGGGAGGTGCGTACAACTGTTTCGATTGGAGATGTTATTAGCTATAATTCCTGGTCTTGCTTCAAATGGAGGACTAGACAGGCAGTAGACGAACAACATGACAACTGATTTGCGAGTCGAGAAAGAAGAATCAGCCAATTAATGGTCTCAAAACATTCAGATGAATGGATGACAACAATATAGGTCTATACGTTTCTGTGCGAATAAAAGTACCCTACTTTTCAAGGTCTGTCTCTACGTTTCCCAATTGTTATCGTAAAGTTTGTGATTCTGGTCCATAAAGTTGAAATTACGTATGTTTACTTTTGGATGTCATACACTTTTTGAAAAAAAGTTCATGAAATCTGATTGACGTAACAACTGTTATGCTCTGCTTATGAGATAAGGATTTAAATGAATTAAATGGATGTAGAAGGCAATTTTTCAAAACCGCAGATTATAAACGCAACACGCTAATAACAGTGGTTGCATGCACACACCCCACTGTGTGATTGTTAGATGATGAGGAGTAACATCGTCCTCATATACGACGTGAAAGTGTTTGACACGAACGAACTTTTATAATATCTTTGGTTATTAATCAAGTTTGTGGCAGTTTCCTAAAAGACGGGAAATTTTGGCTGCCTCATTCATACAAGTAGGATGAGCATTCGTATTCCGGTTGGTTTATATTTTATCAAAACAAGACGCCTATTTAGTGGAAGCATTATGGTAATCAGCCGTCATTCGCTGAACAACCGTCATTCATATTACATCTCCCCCCTCATCAGGTGGAAATGCTAAACGGCGAAATTTCCAAACGAGACTGTGAGATCTACACACTCCAATCGCGACTGGAAATGACAGATAAGCAGCAACAGGACCAAACCCATCACATTAATGTTCTCAAGGAACAAGTGAAGACACGTGAACACAAGATATCAATGCTCACCGCAGATGTACGTATTTATGTGCTAGAAACTTCTTTTTTCAGTAGTACTGGACAATTTGGTTTCTCTTCTCTTT
>NW_008751699.1:221646-225670 GCF_000715545.1 Opisthorchis viverrini | reverse complement strand
GTTTCTCTGAGGTCATTGAAACTAATGTGGTGTTTTGAAGGGGGCGGTTAGTTGCGGAATGATTTGAAATGCGTGTTTTATTATCGCAACCTTGAGTTGTGGAAGGCAGATGAGAAGATATCTAGGGTGTACTAACGTTTGAATTTTTCGATCAGAAAACGTAGGGTTCCATGATTTTTAGGTTGGTCTTAATCGGTTAGCTTCGGGTCGATATTGGGACGATGTATATTGTTAGCCTTTTCACGATAAACGGCCGGATATTGGCAAATTAACTGACTGGGAGTTGTGTCGCCGAGAGTAAAAAGAAAACCATTTCACAAAAGTTGTAGCTGATGGGATGAATCGCTGTTGGACAGGATTTTACATTTCATGAGGGAGTGTCACTAACACCCAGAACACACTTAGGTACAATAAGTTCATTCTATCTACGAATTTTATGTTCACTGTGCGCCATAGAGTTATTGGGTTCCGACTAGGTCACATAGTGTATGATGTTCCACCCTTCAATTTAAAATTGAAATAAAGCTCGAAACTACAGGTCTATCAGAGGCTACAATCCTTTTCGCTATCCTCACGAGGACTTTAGTTTGAGAAATTCATTTGGAAGTCTGATAGGACGTGTTTATGTTGAACAGCAGAAAAATAGTGTCACAGGATGAAGTGGATCAATAAATCGGGTGTTCGAAATATTCATACTGTTGTTCGCACAATTGTGTTCGAGCCGTCTTGTTTGAATCAGGTTGACCGGCCTTTGCCTCCAGTCATACTGCTTTGTGATCCCGAGGAAGTAGAACGGAATGCAAGCGACCATAGAAGCACCAATTTACTAAAAAAAAAGAATGGCTCACCGATCTAGCGCCTGGTGAATCCAGTCCAAACCATGAGATTTCTACTGTGGTGGATACGAGGAGTCGTAGTCGGTGATGATTTGTCTTTGCCCAAGAATTAAGCCTGGACAAGTTCGTACATGAGTTAAACACTACTTCATCCGTAAGCAAGACAAGAGGGATGTCCATAACCATATCCTCACGTAAAAAACACAAGTCGCCTTTACGGATCAAACCCTTGTAGATACATCGACTGGAGTTCACCTCACAAACTGTCACATCTAGAAAGATTTTGAAGGACATGATATTTGGCATTATTGAGCTACTCTCTTACTACTCTCTCCTGAACTCTCTCAGATTGTTTGGCTAAACAATGAACCGAGAAGTCATTCGTCCACATGCGATGTCTGCCAATCGAACAGGCTTTCAGTTTCCCAGTCTCAGCACGTACCGGTCTGATAAAAAGTAACAATTAAGAATACGATCATCGCCCCCCCCCCCCGTTGAATTCACACTCACAGTAGAACAGATCAGTACCGGACATCAATAGATAGATCAAAGTGCTCACTCATCATAACCCGTTAAACCCACCAGATGTACCTGGTTGTCCTCGATTGCTATGGAAATGAAAAAGGCACCGTAACTGTCGTATGGCATGATGCGTCTATCGGTCGCATTGACGTGTCCAGTTGTTCAATTAGCTTCGAGATGTTCGAACTTCCCAGCCGGGTGCAACCACTCTTGATTCTGTGTGAACTTAACGGCCAACCGATTCAGTCATGTGATTACGTGATAAAACACGAGGGTTAGTCTGGCCTGAGACACTGATGCGCGCGTGTAGTGTTTGCCCAACGCAACGCATCCGTTGAGCGTTTTCAGCGGCGCGCAACGTATGGCGGGCAAGCTGTCTGCGGAAGTCTGACGCCAGTTTCGAACAATTCAAATTGCATTAAAAAATATGGAATAGCCACTATCCAGGTTAAATTGGGTAAACGGTCTTCATTCGTTAGGTCCGTTGGGCTAGAAGAGAGCGAATTTAGCGACATGGAGGCAAATACTAACTAACTTTATATCATGTTACACTAAAATACTGAAGCTACCTAGACTAAGCATAATGGCAAAACGATGAATATACTTCGGACAGACGTGGAAAATTGACAGCGAAAACGAACGTGAGAAATGGATAGATGCGTCATCGATCATTCATTTCTAATCAATCTGAGAATCGCCCCAGGGTATACTGTATATTCCGGGACTTTCATGAGCAGTGGTACCAACCCAAAAGTGCGATGCAGCAAGGTAACTTTAAATTCGACAGTTACGAAGAACCACGATTATGAGGCCTCCACATGCACATGGAAGGGGCCGCTTACGAGTACTGAGTCACAGCAAACCGTTCAACTAGAAAAGACAAAAACAAACTGACGGGGATAGAGATTTAGCTTGACTTAGCTGATTGGCTCTCCTTCCGCCTTAAATCTCGACCAACCTCGGAACCTAGTCACTTGGCCTGACGAAGCTTTTGTGTCAAAAGCGAAACGTTGTCCATCAATAAATCTACCGATTGTCACTGAACTTTTTCGAAAACTAGCGGGATATTTTTTATGGAAAAACACCCATTTAAGTGAACTGCATTGAAAGAAAAGGCATGTAACAATGAGAAGCGGGGTCCATTCACAGAGGTTGCATTTTGCAGGTGAGTGTTTACAGATGGGAATAAGCCTTGTCGTATTTAATTCCAAATTACCTTTTTCAGTTTGAATATTTAGTAATTAGTAGCAACAGATGCACGGAGTCCAAATCCGGCAGTGATCAAGAATATGTACCAACAATGACCTCTGATAAAAGCGAAACTCGAGTCCAGCGCTTCCCCACTTTGGTGTGAACTCAACAAAATAATTGAGGTAAACGAGAGTTATGTGTGCGTGAATTCTAAAAATTCCGCAACCACCTACAACAAATATGCTACCTCCCAATGGTTTCTACGTGAATGTCGACGCAGTGGATCAATATATGCTCTTTGGCGTCGTCCTTGGACTAACCATCGAACTTCACTGTGTTTGGCATTACTCACTTTTAAACTACAGTATGTTGCCTTTACTGTTTTTTTAAAGCTTGTCCGAACTGCTCACAACCATAGAACGTACAGAAGTGGGAATCTTGTTGCTACAGTTGGTGAGATCCACAAACCGTCCAGTTAGCAGTATTTGTCTCAAAAAGACAGTAGTAATGTTTAATCAGGTGAAAAATACATGGAACTGATAGTGTAGTCATCGTTTTCGAAAGAATTTGGTGACAATCGGTAGATTTATTACTGGGTAACGTTCCGCTTTTCAAGAAATAGCTTTGTCAGGCCAAGTGACTAGGTTCCGAGGTTGGTCGAGATTTAAGACGGAAGGATAACCAATCAGCTAAGGCAAGCCAATTCTCTGTTGGGTGTCGGCCGAGGGATTTTTGTGTGTTTGGGTGGGCGAACAAGTGTTGGGCCGACGGAGAAACCTACATCTGTTTGGGTCAAGCCTAGGATCTAGTACTTTTGGTTCGGTCCATTTGATGGTCCCTTCTAAGCGTCGTTACAACCATCTGTCCCTCTGTGTGGATGAACTAGTGCCAAGATAGCTGTGTAAGAGGGATGTTGTGACCTTTGGTCGGGTTGGGATTTCCACCCCCACCCTCCGGTGTTTGCTAATAATTCTACGTGGAGTGACAACCACACCATCGCGTGTCATCATCACTTTCCATACGCTCGCCAGTCCCACACCCTCGATTCTATTCACGCTGTGATGCTCAGTAATTTCCACCGCCTCGGCTCTCAGCCGCTGTGGTGTGAATCGCAGTCCCCGCCTTAAAACTTCCACATTCTCCAGTCTATTCTATGTCCTGTGTCTAAGGCATGTACAACCACCGGTGAGTCTTTGACCAGCGTTTGGTATTCTTCTGAATTCCTTGGTGGTTTGCTAATCCTTCTTTTATGCTCACAAATTCTGGTGTGCAATTCCCTGGCAGTTTGCAACAAATAGGATAATTCTGCGTTTCTAGCAGAGCTGCTCTTTTCTGTGAGATACTTTCATTGTCGACCGCCTTGTTGTGTGGACCCAATCAGTGCAGACACATCTTCACGACGAGACCCTGTCGGCCTAAAGCTTGTCGCATTAATCTATTCAGAATGGACTTCCGTAAAAAAAACTGATATGGTC
>NW_008751699.1:133084-211815 GCF_000715545.1 Opisthorchis viverrini | reverse complement strand
GACTTAGCTGATTGGCTCTCCTTCCGCCTTAAATCTCGACCAACCTCGGAACCTAGTCACTTGGCCTGACGAAGCTTTTGTGTCAAAAGCGAAACGTTGTCCATCAATAAATCTACCGATTGTCACTGAACTTTTTCGAAAACTAGCGGGATATTTTTTATGGAAAAACACCCATTTAAGTGAACTGCATTGAAAGAAAAGGCATGTAACAATGAGAAGCGGGGTCCATTCACAGAGGTTGCATTTTGCAGGTGAGTGTTTACAGATGGGAATAAGCCTTGTCGTATTTAATTCCAAATTACCTTTTTCAGTTTGAATATTTAGTAATTAGTAGCAACAGATGCACGGAGTCCAAATCCGGCAGTGATCAAGAATATGTACCAACAATGACCTCTGATAAAAGCGAAACTCGAGTCCAGCGCTTCCCCACTTTGGTGTGAACTCAACAAAATAATTGAGGTAAACGAGAGTTATGTGTGCGTGAATTCTAAAAATTCCGCAACCACCTACAACAAATATGCTACCTCCCAATGGTTTCTACGTGAATGTCGACGCAGTGGATCAATATATGCTCTTTGGCGTCGTCCTTGGACTAACCATCGAACTTCACTGTGTTTGGCATTACTCACTTTTAAACTACAGTATGTTGCCTTTACTGTTTTTTTAAAGCTTGTCCGAACTGCTCACAACCATAGAACGTACAGAAGTGGGAATCTTGTTGCTACAGTTGGTGAGATCCACAAACCGTCCAGTTAGCAGTATTTGTCTCAAAAAGACAGTAGTAATGTTTAATCAGGTGAAAAATACATGGAACTGATAGTGTAGTCATCGTTTTCGAAAGAATTTGGTGACAATCGGTAGATTTATTACTGGGTAACGTTCCGCTTTTCAAGAAATAGCTTTGTCAGGCCAAGTGACTAGGTTCCGAGGTTGGTCGAGATTTAAGACGGAAGGATAACCAATCAGCTAAGGCAAGCCAATTCTCTGTTGGGTGTCGGCCGAGGGATTTTTGTGTGTTTGGGTGGGCGAACAAGTGTTGGGCCGACGGAGAAACCTACATCTGTTTGGGTCAAGCCTAGGATCTAGTACTTTTGGTTCGGTCCATTTGATGGTCCCTTCTAAGCGTCGTTACAACCATCTGTCCCTCTGTGTGGATGAACTAGTGCCAAGATAGCTGTGTAAGAGGGATGTTGTGACCTTTGGTCGGGTTGGGATTTCCACCCCCACCCTCCGGTGTTTGCTAATAATTCTACGTGGAGTGACAACCACACCATCGCGTGTCATCATCACTTTCCATACGCTCGCCAGTCCCACACCCTCGATTCTATTCACGCTGTGATGCTCAGTAATTTCCACCGCCTCGGCTCTCAGCCGCTGTGGTGTGAATCGCAGTCCCCGCCTTAAAACTTCCACATTCTCCAGTCTATTCTATGTCCTGTGTCTAAGGCATGTACAACCACCGGTGAGTCTTTGACCAGCGTTTGGTATTCTTCTGAATTCCTTGGTGGTTTGCTAATCCTTCTTTTATGCTCACAAATTCTGGTGTGCAATTCCCTGGCAGTTTGCAACAAATAGGATAATTCTGCGTTTCTAGCAGAGCTGCTCTTTTCTGTGAGATACTTTCATTGTCGACCGCCTTGTTGTGTGGACCCAATCAGTGCAGACACATCTTCACGACGAGACCCTGTCGGCCTAAAGCTTGTCGCATTAATCTATTCAGAATGGACTTCCGTAAAAAAAACTGATATGGTCTCAAAAACTGCCAATCCAGCAAGCTAAAGCCCTTATTTTCAAGCAGGTTTATGGAAATTTATTTACTATATCTTTAGTCTTCCATCTAAATCTCCTACTGACATCGAATCGATTATCGCGAAAATACAGACTGAAAATCGAGTTTCAATGACAACCTGTGTTAGCGAATTGGAAACCCGACAGGCATTTGACAATTCGTTCGTCTCATTTTAGACCGAAGATTTTCGCAAGCGGATAAAGGAGAAGGAAACGCAGTTGGAGAAGAAAACAAAAAGTCTAACTGCTGCACAAGCCGCGAAACGTCAAACGGAGACAGAAATGGCAGAGCTGAAGGACCAGTTGGATATCAAAGAACGGAAGTTGGCTTTGCTTCAGAGAAAAGTGAGTTAAAAGTTGCTCTGAAAACACACACCAATGCCAAACTTATAAAGACAGATGTTGGGATTTCGAAATGCGCGATATTTCTTCTCAGATTTCAGTGCTCTTGCACAAGAAGCAATGATGAAAATTTACGGTTTAGATGTGATTGTTTCTTTAATATGAAATCGGAAATGCGCACCAATGCCACTATGCTAAACACAGTTTGTCAGATGCAATTTCGTCAAGCGTAGAGAGAAAAACTTAGTACAAGTTGCACTTTGATAGACTTATTATCGTTTTTTTCAAGCATGCGCGGAAACGTATTATCATCTGATGCCATCTATTAGCATTAGGCCTATGCATGTTGTTAGCTTGGCTAATTCTGTGGTTTGAAATTCACAGAAAACTAAAAACTGATTCCTGAATGGAGAAGGGTCTCCAAGACAATCTTGTCAAGCAATATAGTTTCTCATAACTGAAACAGTACGCTAAAGTGGTACACAGCTCAGAAGTCTAGTCAGCTTCTACCATGGTGCCCCTCTCCGAATGAAGGGATTACAAATACCATGGGAGGAACGCAAGTTTCCCTAGCTGAAGCGAAGTTACAAGATCGTACACGGATCACATAAACAGCAGATCAGTGACCCAAGAACCGAACACATCTCCCTCAGTTCATAGATTGCTCAACTCGGGTCATAGGTGCAGCAAAACGGTAGACATGCTTTCTGACTGTAGAGGCTTCAGGAGCCAAACAGTGAAATCATTATTTGTTCACTCAAGCAGAAGCAAGAAGTTAGTATCAACCCATTTGACCGGTCAATTGTCATAATGAAACCCGAAAAAGGTCTCTTAAGTCTTTTAACTTGTCAGACTAAACAGGACTTCGTTGTCCATCAGCTCTCAAGAGGAGTGGTAAGCCTTTACGCAAATACAACCAGAAACATCACATACTGGGAGATGCATGGTTCTTGTAAGACATTTCTTCTTGGCATTGTGCAGATTAGGAGTATCCGTAGACAACTTGATGTGAACATTTTGTTCGATTTCATCAGTTCAATCAGTGCAATCAAATTGCCCAGCTCAGCGAACAAGCCAACGACCACCATCTACGATACCTGAGCTACCAGCACTTTCCTCTAGGGTCTACAGTTATGCAATACTACGTTGTTATCCTGCAACAAAATTTAAGATATTGAACGAAAGCTTTTAACACCATTTTAGTTTCAAGGTGAATGTTTACATGCAAATGCGTCCAATTTAGTGTGAAATTGCGGCGGAGTACGGCTCACAAGATTAGGGGAGGACCTCTTTGAAGGTCCCCAAAATTTCTTGTATACCTAATGCACACCAGTCAATCAGTATTCGCTGATCTAACGTCCAACTAAAGTATCACCAAATGGGCTGCGACCGACATGTGTGACCCAGATAATGTGCCAAATTATTGAGAAGATTGCTCCTTCACTGGTAAGCGAAATTAGAGGGAAGAAGCGAATATACACTCATTTGCAAACTACTTTGGTTTTTCGAGAGACTCACCTGAAAACATCACAAACGAGAGATTCAGCTGGGTTCCAGGTGAGTCTCTCGAAAAACCAAATTAGTTTGCAAATGAGTGTATATTCGCTAATTTCGTGCAGTTTGGTTTCAAGTAGAATATAAGGTTGACGGAAACCCGGGGAGTGCGCGTACCTGATGAGCCCCCAAAAGGGCGAAACCGGTCGTGGGCTGTCGGAGAGTTTTCAGCAACCTTATGAGTAGTACATTAGAGGGAAGAAGCTTACAGTTGGAACTGACCTCACGCGATAACCGAACAATTCTAATCGCAGAGAGCCCGGATAACTAATAATGGGGCGCTGCCTCTCTAAAAAACGCCAAACTCAGCAGATAGTCAATTTCAGTTCCAATGCCACTGAAACGGGGTAAATGAATGACTGAATCATTAGCAAAAAATTTATTTGGCCTCAAGATACAGACATTGTGCGAAACAACATCAGTTGACCACGAGAAAACTCCATCTAGTCTGCAGCTCCAGCGCGTTCATCATGCATACGCCTACCTGGTCTATACAGAGCCATCTGCGGATTTCAAGAAATCGTCCCGTACTACTTAATTTCAGAACAAAAGAAACCTTATTGAATATCTTCACAATGGAATCTGGAGGCAGCCTGTGTGCAGTACATTATAATGAAAAATATTAATGTGCGGTTGATCGTGAGGGACTCTATCCAGTCTTCATTTTCAGCAGTTTTGTCGTGCATTTTAAGTGTTTATCTACTATCCAACTATTTTCTTGTCAAAGTTATCGGTCAAATGGAATAAATGAATGGATGTGAGCTATTTCGTTTGTCAGGCTGTGGAAAACTGAATTATTAAACCCCCTATTCTAATAGCAGTACTAATAATAATGGGCGGTATGTCTTTGTAATGTACTACTCATGAGGTTGCTGAAAATCCGTCGACAGCCCACGACCGGTTTCGCCCTTTTTAAGGCTCATCAAGTAGGCGCAGTCCTTGTGTTTTTGTCAACTCTATGTTCTACTTGAAACCAGATTGCACGAAATTAGCGAATATACACTCATTTGCAAACTAATTTGGTTTTTCGAGAGACTCACCTGGAACCCAGCTGAATCTCTCGTTTGTGATGTTTCTAGGCGGCCTGGTGCAGCACATTCAGTTGCCTCAAAACATCACAACCATCACAAACGAGAGATTCAGCTGGGTTCCAAGCGAGTCTCTCGAAAAACCAAATTAGTTTGCAAATGAGTGTATATTCGCTAATGGGCGGTATGCTTGAGATCTTTTAGGGAGGGAATGGTCCGAAACCAATGTCGCGTAGAGCTCATCGGTTTTGTGGTTGTTACTTAGTGAGAAATGTTATTCTTCTTTTGCATCGAGTATATGTCAGCTATAGATTTTACTCCGATTGATGAGCGATTATCTCATTCTCTCATTCACCCTACCACGTGAATGAAATGGCATGATATGAAGAATTTCAGGCAGTTGTGTACTGTGTGACTTACTTACATCAATCTAATCAAGACAGATCTCTTCCAAGGCCACTCCAGTAGTATAAAACGATCCGCGATTTAGAGTAAAATCATCCCGTCCTCCCCAATCAAGAAAAAAGTCGTTCAGTTGTAGCACTATTTCGGTGCCTAGCTGCCATGCCACACAAAGGAGGCACGAGGGCTGGGGTACTGCCGGGTTGCCCAAGCCCAGACAGGGGAAGTCGAGAGGCAGAGGTTGGATTCGAACCACGGACCTTCTGATCAGTAAATTCGCGCTCTAACCACTTCAGCCATCGAGAACAACACACAGGAGGCAGAAGGAACCCCTTCTCGATGTGTCCTCTCCTAGAGAAGTGTACCTTGCATAAACAGTGTGCCGCCAACGAGTTAGAACTTGCGAACTGTACTGATAGCCCGGACCTTCAGTAAATCCGCGCTCTAACCACTTCAGCCATCGAGAACAACACACAGGAGGCAGAAGGAACCCCTTCTCGATGTGTCCTCTCCTAGAGAAGTGTACCTTGCATAAACAGTGTGCCGCCAACGAGTTAGAACTTGCGAACTGTACTGATAGGAATATCCGCAAGCAATTTTGTACTGTTTCACTATGAGCACAAAATGTCTGAATGTCTTTAAAAGCCGTGCAGCAAGTTACCAATCCGAACAACAAACGTTTTCGTTGTTTTTCGTTGCCTATTGAGTACTTGTGCTAATTATCAAATAAATCCCAGTTTTACTTTGTTCCTCATTTATGCTGACCGTATTCCGTTCTTTCTATACCCGACCCACCGATTATTCTCATGAATGCTCAAACTTTGCTCAATCCTCGTTCGTTCGGTTAGCTCATCTCAGCCCTACTTATCCAATTCCGTGTACACGTTAGAATAGTTTGTTTGTGTGAGCATTTTTGCAAATCTTTGGACCCCATGGAACATGACTAACCATAAATTATTGTTGCTTGTTTAGGATAAGCCAAATCCTTGTGAGCAGTCGGTCAGATTGCTTTTTTAGAACTCCATCGATCGTTGCGAGAAGCCTGAAAACTGTCAACCTATGGGCTTCGAAATTGCATATTTTGTCTGCAGTGGTACAAAGCACATAAGCGATTCATCTATACGAGTGTTATTATTTTTCAAACTGTGTTTAAGCCCGTGGCGCATGTCTGGAACAGCTTCATGTTGCTGTTCTGAATTGTACGCCAGTAAGCCATATCCGAAATTTCTGGGTCAGACAGTCTCAAGCGGTCGAAACTCGAAAATTAATAAAATCAAAATGATTGACGCGCTGACTGTAATAAAAATGGGCGAACGTTGGCAATTAGAGCGAACTTCATCTAAAAGTTCGCCATATATGGGTTAGTGTGCACTCAGTCACTCTGCTTTTATAAAACCAGTGCCTAGAAAGACTGACAAAATCTGGTCACATCTGGTGCCTTTTCCCCTCGGAAAACCAAATGCAATGAAGAGAAATTTAGACTGCAGAGACAAAATGTGAAGCAGTTCTGTTCAAACATCCTGCAAGATACGATTGCGGGATATCGGGAATTCGCAGTGTTCCTGAATCCAAGTGGCGTGTGAGTTTTCGGTTCTAATGATAAGAAGCGCTGTTTCTTAACTAACGACGCATAAGGCAGGACAATCGGCAATGGGAATCTCGGCACACAGGTGAGTGTGGTCCCGGCTACTATAGTTTTGATCAGCGTTGCAGATACAACCAAGCGTCGGGAGCAATGGAATGATCTTTTAGTCGGAAAACTGGGATCTACGTACTGAAGGCGATAGTTCCGGCACTGACTGCGCGACTGAGTCATGTCTACTAGTGTCACTAATCATTACAGAGTTGAGTTCTGAGGTCTCCATCCTCTAAGATGGCAGTTGTCAACCGGATTCGGTTTTATAATGGTGTCGAGAGATTAGGTAATTCTGAGTTGATATTTCGTGGTGTAATTGAGGGCACTTTATGCTGACGGCTGTTTCATCCGCTTTGACAGTCCTCAGCAGTGCGCATCTCGAAACTCCAGGAGGTCCCGAACCGTGACCTCCCGGCTGATAGTTTCAAGACTTCACCGTTCAGCCACCGACGACTGGCCACCATTGTGATACAACGCCACTCATCCTGCAATCACGGAATCCACATTACGTTATCAGATGTTGACTGACTCCTCGAGTGACGACTGCTCAGATGGACGTTTCAGTAATCTTCCGAAAATGGATGGTGGTGTGAGGGAATCTGGTAGTTTTCAGTCAAGATGTTGTCTCATGAATGAAATTACTTTCGAAACAGGACTGGAAGAAAAGAGCTCTGTGATGCAGGCAGTCCTCTGATATGCAAACAGGAAGTCCTTACCAGCGTAACCTACGAAGTGTGGTCGACTAATTTATCGTGGTATAATTCATATCCCTATGACTATCTTGCTTAATTCAAGATTGCCAGTTCGATTTTCTAACCAGACTGGGCAGATGTTTTGGGGATACCGATGGATATGTAAAAAAAGTGATATATGAAAACGGGGAGACCAAGATTTAATGGGGGAATATTTCCGTGAATAGAACTAAATAGCGAAGCAATGTAGTGATGTGGTGGAATCACGAAAAGACCAGCCACACGCGACTTCTTTGTTCCTCAGTAGGACTCGCCAAAAGCACGGTTGTTTGCGTCTATCTAAAGACTATTAGTGACAGGAGACAGGCCATATTTCGTTGATCACTTTAAATAGTCAATGCAGAGAGGAACAGTTCTCTTGTAACTTATCGAATGATCACTTTTTCATAATACCAATGTGATTGACCACGAGTACTTTTGGCTGGTGGGAAAGTTACTAAAAGTTACCAAAAGGTTGGCAAAATACACTCATTTGCAAACTAGTTTAGTTTTGCGAGAGACACCTAGAATCAAAAGGTTCACTTCTAAGATTCAGGTAGTACTTCTCATTCTATTTGTATGTGCGTGCGCTAGAAGTGTATGATTTCGCTGAAACAGTCACGAAACTAGCATTGTTCTCGTAGTTATTTTGATGAGTATAACAATTGAAACAGCACAGCAACAAAAACGAAGTTTTTCGTTTCTACTTGAGAAGAAAGAATCCATTATGCATAGAAGCGGAATGTGGTTAATCCTGGAAAGGAATCTGTTGCAGTGCAACACATCAGATGGATTGAGTCGGGTCTACACTTTTCACACTTTTCCGCCGACCGATTTTCAGTCACGACGTAGCGGGCACTGGATGACCGCCCAAAACTACGAGGATTTTGAAAAATCAGGAGATCCCACGTGACAGTTTCGTGGAACTTTTGTTAGAAAGGCTGAAACAATAAATATTGTTAACACCTTACCATACACTCAAACCAAGAACGCCAGTTCCAACATCTTATTGAGTTCGGCTTGTTCAGCGTACAAACTATTCATCTGAATCACCAACAGGACCTGCAGAATAGCAACACGAAACCGATTCAGACAGTTACCAGAAGCGCCAGGTTGTTGCTGCGAATCGAGTGTGATCGATTCTGCTCATGTGATCTATCCCAATAGTACCTCCAAACTGAAACAGCCAGCTCGGTATTGCAAGGGGGCCGTCGAAAGTGTGGGTTGCTAAGTGTTGTTCTCTGGAGAATCACCTTGTTTTCTTTTGTCAGCGTATTCTAAAATGAATTGAATCGATCCAGGGCTTCAAAGGTCTGTTAGTTTTCTGTAGCCCGGTATATTGATAAAATCAGCAATGAAATCAATCGCAGTCCTCTTATGGGACGCTCCCGTGCATCTTATCACGTGGGTATTTTCCAATCTATCTATCTCAGAAACCAGGTACCAGACACACAGTTGGGACAGAAAATGCGGACGTTCCAACCACACATTTTTGGCCGCTAGCCTTTAGTTCAGTTTTTATCAGTTGAAAAAACCATGCACCGGTATAGCGCTTCACAGTGAAGTCAACATCTTTGATGCAAGAGCACTACTGGTTGCGTGATACTGTTAGGCTCATTAAAGATCGGTTTGTTCTGTCCCGAGCTCCCATCCGGAAAGACGGCAATTATCACCGCGACAAAGTTGACTATTTTCATGGCTCACTGCCAGGTCATGGAATGACCACCCGTGGGTCGCCTCCATCTGCTACAAGTCTGGGTGAAGGAGACTGTACGGGGTAAACGGTCCTCTGGTGTACAGAGCACGTGGCCTTATCACTGTAGCCTGTGGAAGTGACCAGTTAATCTATCGAGGGAAAGTTAACCATCTGGTAAAACTTAGTATTACTGATCTGATTTTCCCACCAGACTCGCCCGTGGTTCGGAGGCACCAATTTCGGAACGCAGATTCTTCTAAGATTTGCACGCCACGGCCATAGGATAGGGCATATTGGATCGCACCATTCCACACTCTACCCGCAGGTGTAGTACTCAACCAGATCACAAGGCCTGTGGGAGGACAGTGCATTTGTCTATTTGGCGCATAGTTCAACTGTATTAACAGTATCATGCGTAGTTATTTGAACAAATGAACTTTGAAGTTGGACAAACCTATCTTTAAAGACCTTGGAAACTAAAACAAACTTAGTGATTTGTGAAACGCCCAGCGTATTTTACATGGCTCTTGTCCACGCATGGTATCACGTGGACATTTTGCGCACCGTAACCGCTCAACCTCTGCGCTTATTCCTAATTCCACTCAACAAAGCATGTCAACGACATGTGACCTGCTACGACTTAACAGCTGGCGACTCAAATTTTGACATGCAGTCGTGAGCAACGGAGCCAGAAGATTCCCTTTCCCAAAAGTTCCCATTTCTCCCTTTTGATGATGCCACCAGGCTGATTAGGACCATTGAGAAGTAGATCTGTTTGCAACCGGCAGATAAATGACACTGTTTAATTTGAGCATCCATGGATGAACGTACAGATGTGGAAGTTTCACACAACATTTTGTAAGGAACCAAATAAATTCACGAGAACCATTGAACGTCAGAGCCAAAGTTGGTGATGTAGACACAAGAGAACAGTTGATACTCTGACAGGTGTACTTTGTTACATTCCGTTGTTGATAAACCTGATCAATCTTGATTATTTGAATGGCTTATCCTATCTAGTTATCAATCTTCATGGGGAAACTGATGATGAATCGATCGATGTATGGATGGCACGGAAGCCAAAGCGAAAATACGGAGAAGTATAATGAACCTGACGAACTGAGTGCTATTCGCAAGACCGCTTTAGTAGATTCTCAACCTGGTCTATTACAGTCACATACGGTTCACTAAATGAGCACACAATGTCGTTGAATTCTACTGACATATCAAAACATCACTGTTAGAAACTAGTCAATTTCTACCACACTATGTGGCCGAGTGTGGTACACCCGCTTTAGTAGGGACGAGCGTAGCATGTACGTACAGGTGGATGCGAGTAGGGCTTAGCTAAGCATACTAGGTTTCTCGAGATTGTTGGTGACACTCTCTGTCCTGATCAGGATGTGACCCTTGTCTCGGGTACATTATACAAGAACAGTCATTCTAAGGTTTGATATCAAAGTAATGTACACTGTGTGATCAATTCCTTACTAGGTTAGTGATGCCGAGGGACTATATTTCGATGCAGAAACTGCGTTCTTTTTGTAGCCGGCTAAAAATTATCGTCGCAATAGTTACAGTATTCCCCACCCTCTTTAACAGGTTGAAAACTTGGAAGACCTACTGAATGACAAGGATACACAGCTTGCCGCGTCAAAAGCTCGATTGTCACGAATCAGCACCGAGCGTCTTGGGACTGACTTCACCAGGATTGGATTGGAAGAATCATTGAAGGATAAGGAAAAACAGATAGAAAGGTGATGCTTCTTACCATGTATTTTTCCCTTTATTGAACTATGCGGCGTACAAGAGTGATGTTGTGCCCCCTGCTTATTGATTTCAAGGTATACTTCATATTTTCCCAATTCCAACTCATTAGTGATACCACTTCGATAGAGCGGTGATGCTTGGATTCGGGGTACATAAACGCTTTGGAATTTTGTTTTTAACTTCACTATACAGGAACAGATAGGAATGTTGAGTAAAAAGTGCAAAATTTTATCCAGCTAGTAGTCGCAGAAACACCACTCTAATCGCCATCGAATCCACCTGAAGCATAGTCCATTTATGTCAGCTGGATCGCAACACTCTCGGTGAGGTTACGAATACATCTTTAATTACTCACCAGTAATTTTCTTCCCCAGGGAATCTTAAATCCCAAGCCAGTTCAGACAAACTACTCTTTTTGGAATTCATAGGCATGCTTTTGTTTTCCAAGAAAATATCCTGCAAAAGTCGAACATAGTTTCCGGTGAGGTTTTTTCGGCACTAGTTGTGCCAGAACTGAAGCCCGACCGCAGTTTTCATGTTTCAGGTTGCCTTTGTCGACATTAGACTGTGTGTTCATATCTACCAGCAACCATTTGACAGATTCACCCGAAGACCCCCATTAGTGTACGTACTTGAGTGGTATTGTGGAGCAAATCGTCGGAGGCAGGTCACATGTAGCTATCAAATTAGACACCCGTCGTGTTTTCCATTGCAAAAGTAAGGTTATCCCTATTCATGTTCCAGATCATGTTCTCTCAACGTACTTGACCAATGCGTCCAAATTCATATGGGGCTAGACATGGATCACCCGCATGACTAGGTACACCCACAGGTACAACGATAAAAAAGAGGAGGGAAGGGTACACAGGCTAATGAGTCACAGATTAAAGTGGATAATGTCCAAGATATAGTCATGGGAACGGATTGAATGGTAGACCAAAACACCTTCAAATGTCGCTCAAATCTCTTTTTAACTCAGAAATCTAGGTTACACAATTCCCATTGGATCAATAGCACTCTGAATCGCACTGTTCGTAACAGGTTCAGAGGCACCCAGTGTGGGGATTAGAAGGCATTTTCCTTATCTGCGGTTTCGGCCAAATGTGAAGTGATTGCACTCTAAATGATTTATTTAATACTACAAAGATGATAACTGATCCATAAGCGGAAGTGATTTCTCAAGTAGAACTTCGTGAGACTCAAAGGTTTCGAAAAGAGCTTTGCTTTATTTGCGGTACCAAATCCAAGACGAACTTCTGATAGCTGGTCGAAAGGTCCGTGGTTCGAAAGTGACTTCGACATCTCGACTGCTCCTTCCTAAGCTTGAGGGACTTAGCAGTATCTCAGCCCTCGTGCTCACTTCTGGTCACGTGGCAGCAATGTACCCGAAGTTGTTACCACTGCGGACCCACGCGCACTAATGATGTAACTCTGATTGGTGACAAAACATTAGCAGGTTGATTGCCAAGCTCGGCGAACAGATCAACGGCCACCTGATCAACCACCAGGACCGTTTTCCTATTTAGTTGTTTACTTCTTAGAAAACAGTAACTGTGATTATTTATTTTGGAATTTTTCCCTAGGAAGACAGCTTAATTTTTAACCTCACTGTGTACCAAGAAAGTTGTCGGCACTACGCCCTTAACTCTGTGCCGGTCGAATTGTTTAATACTCAACAAATCACTTCCTGTTAACTTTTGGGGGGTCTCGCAACAACAAGTCATCATTCAGACAATAGACCAACAGTTATGAGTGGAAGACTTCTTTCTTAGAATAGACGGGTAAAGTATTCAGGAGACCATCGATTTCCAGACAATAATTGACATCGTTTGAAATGTTTTTAGGCTACAAGACCTTTCACAACGGAGTGCAGCTCCAGATTCAGCGGATGAATTGAACGCACAGAAGCGTCTGACTGCAGACCTTAGAGGCCGACTAGAAGCAACTCAGCGAGATTTGGATGAGAAGGCGACGCAACTACTGGAATTCCGTGAAGAATTGAGTGAATTGCGAACCAATCGTTTCAAACACGAAGCAGAAATAAGTCAACTTCAGGCACAGTTGAATCAGCGGGCTTCTGAATTTGCAACACTGCAGATGGAGAAGCAAATGGTGAGTTTTCCGAAGGTAGTACATGCCTTTGAGTTGCAGTGATCAGGATCTATTGGCTGAGGTTTATATGATTGGGAAGTATTGATCAAATAATTGCCAAAATGTCATTCGTGGTTCTCATTCACAGCTGATCCTTCCAAGATTCCAGAAATTAATTCACGCTTCAAGATTTCCATCAAAATGAGGTGTATTTTGTGGGGAAATTTCTTGTGATGTGGTGTTACCTGGGAAACAACTATTGTGGCAGTCTGAACAATGGCGAAAAAAGTCGTGCCGGGATCAGAGGGCCCAGGCGAACTATCAAACTGAATGTCAGCTTCCTTAATGTCTACATGTCACTTTGGTACTTGCCAATAAACCTGCCATGCCCAAGCTCTGAAATAATTTGGTTACCAACGATCAAAGCTGTACCCCTAGCGTCGACCTCAGTGTACCCAACCGGTAATTTGTACGCTCGTCAAACCTCATCACTGCATTTACAACCGACAAAAAGTCCATTGTCAATATTATGGTAGTATACCCTAAGAAGAAGTGTATAAAAACGGGCAAAGTTTGTGTCATCGATCATCTATCGTTCTTGCTGCTCAGAGGATGCGCAGACATCCTGGATGAAGCAATATCTGACGGCTGACTTATCAGTTGCCTTTACACTGAGTCAATTCCTGACTTCTGGTAGTTGGCTAAGGTAATATCGGTACAGGTAACTCCGCTTTTTTTGAGGCTGTTTGACCGATGAATGCTGAATCAAATACAAGGCATATTGTTGGACCAATAGTCGCACAAATTCACATACCGCCAGTTCTGCTCCATGGTAGACGATTTTGTATACCTAGTTCAAACGGTTACTTCATTACTGCATACAAAACCTAATGTTGTACGTCTGTTGTTCACTGACTTCACTGAAGCAGGAGGTGAATGGATTCTGGTCACAGTAAATGTATACTGTTTTACGGACTGCATATCCATTCCTAATTGTCTCATCTAGTCAAAATACGCTGAAAACACAATGACTGCTGAATAAATTTGTTAGTAGGTCAGCCAAGCGCACTTCCATCTTCAATTTCCCTCCGACAACTCATCTTTTCCTGGATCTTCAACCAAACTGATGCTGACTTAATCAATAAATATCACCCTCTTACGGTCTCCCTATCCCTTTCCTAAGATGTTTTACCGTAAAATACGTTTACTTTGTCTCCCCATATTCAAGTAGTAGATCTCAGCGTCTGAATTTCTATGCTATATAAATCAGTACGCATTCTGTCCTCCTTAGTATTCTCCCCGGTTTGGTCCTCTTCCTGGGACTCCTTGAAGAGTATTACCGCTTTCTTTACAGCTCACTAAACTACGTTTATGAGCGTAGAGGGATCTCAAAAAATATACCCTTGCTGATATTGTTATGTACAAACATTTTGATGCTTGTTCAGATTTCACACACCAAATTCTTTCCGACTCGATTCCTTTACCAGTCTCTCGGTAAATTTTCGTCTGCCCAACGCACGCCTTTCAAGTACCAAACTTTGTTCATCGCACTTTGCCTCCAGTGAACTTTTCTGGTCCTCACTGCTCCGAGTACTAATCTCACGTCACGCCAACTTCAATAAAGTATTCGTTGATGGGTAATTCTGGTGGATTCTTTGGAGTGTATACCAATTTTTCTAGTCATTCGCATGTGATACCTTTGTATGCTGAAGAACCACCATCATCACATACGTCATGGGTGAATTGACTTGACTTGACAACTGGGATGGACAAATTTTGTTCACACAACCCCCCTTATTCCACTTGCGTGTACGGGTCGATTCTTTCATGGACCGGCGAGCAACATCCATCGGCCTCCGTTGGGTAAATCGAATGTTTCAGACTAGGATATGAACAGTTCAATAACAGCTAGCAATTTATCATCCTCTGAATGTTACAACTTAGCCAGTCAACCCTCTCTCTTCTGAGTATCCTACTCGGACACAACTAATCCCCTGCGCTCGTCCGGTTGGCAGATTTTGCAGAGGAGTACCAAAACGCATTACTCTCACAATTCAGTAACAAAACGTCATTTGGCCGGCGTTTTGTCCCTCCATTCATAATACATGTCCACTATTTGTGTTTCACATCCGAGATTTATCCAGCTAATGTTTTACTCCTATTTGTCGACACCCACTCAAAGTCACTCAGTTATATGTATATATGCACTGCTGATAAGCTCTATTGGGGACGTAAATTGAGTCTAGTTCGTCCTCCCTTTAGTGGGGACTTACGAGAATAATTACGTCAAGGTAGGAGGATGACTGTTCAAACAAGAATGATGTGAATCCGACTGAATAAAACCCGGGTTCGAACACATCTGTGAAAATTTCGAATACCGCACAGACAGGGATAAATGAATCTCACCGACTTAGGAGCCAGTTGTGTATTCGTATCATCGAACCACAAATGTTACTTGACGGGGAAATGTTTTTTGGTAACACCCTGCGGGCCATCACCAGAATCTTCACTACGCAAAAGTGATCAGAGCGAAGATTTCCGTAAGGCCGACATGCGTCAAACGAGCTGTGCTTTCCATTGACATCTTTTTTAAAGCCGGGAAGAATAGGAAAACATGTTGATATCGTCGCGCTTGTGCTTCTATCGACAAAAGCACCCACCAAAACATCTTGGATTTCCTCACCTGCTAATAGCACGTAACAACACGTCGATCCACTGAGTCCTGAGGCGTGTCGGGGTATCCAAGCTATCGGCTGAGGGAATAGTGTCCCCCACCATAGGCCATGTGCACGTACAGACAACCTCGGACGCAACGCAACTATCAAGCACACTATCGATGACTCACACCTGTTGGCTAGGCTTGCAGTCCAGCAGACCGCCGTATTGACCTATGTAGGACGGGACCGGTCAAACAAAGGCTAGACCGTGGCGAATGGGCCGCAGTTAGGGTTCGGCACATCGACGAATGTTATGTGCACTGGTTACGTGGATGCCTTAGCTTATGTCTAATGGGCCACTTGGGAATCGCATCATTTTGTGATGACAATGTCTCATCCAGCAAACAGTGTAGTCAATTTGGCCTGAACATCATGTGTAGAGGCAGATTAAATACAAAATAACGGAAACGCTACTGTTCAGAATACGATTAATGAAGCTAAAAGGGTTCGAACGAAGCACCATGTCCTCTGAGACAGTTGAAGATTCCGAGTTTAAGAGTGATTATTCTGAGCGAGAGTTATCCGTTGAACTAACCTTAGGGGTCAGTCGAGGTAGTTCCCTTCTGAGGGTGTGCTATCCTGAAGAGAATGTCTTTTGTATTTAATTAATTGGCAGATAAAATGAGCTGCTAATTTGACGCCTGACTGGGTTGTAAGAATCACATTTTTGACAAATGGAAACCTGAAAGCTCATGCTTGTAACCTTGCAAACTCAGTTGCAGACGATTCTACGAAACTCGATACGTACCATCCACAATGGCACCATATCTATTGTCCATCCAGTCCTGACTGCACCATCTTCCACATTAAGTCTAAACCCGAATTATGCGTCTTACACAAAGTTTAAGACCGGATTGCTCAGCTGGAGGAGATTCGGATCAACCGAAAAGCAAATGTCTTTATTGCAGCCTTGAATTTCGTTGGGGAATTATGTACAAGATTTATGCCAATTTTAAACTTGAATTCACCGTCTGGACACACGGCAGCGTGTTTATGATATGAAGTTTGACATTCATTCTACGGCTATCCTTGGAGATGGATGCAAACGCTCAAATGGATGAGAAGGCGAACCTATATGTAGATAGTTCTGCCTCAAATTAACGCAGTCATATGAGCTGTCTACCGTACTGTTTGGATCAATAATGCTTCGCGTATCCTTCCTGTAAACTGGCGAAATAAAGAGTGTAACTTGGGCATGACTTCCTACAAAAGTACTGTTTGGTGACTTCATTTACTTTTACAAGTGATTTCCTTTCTTGAATGAAACTACTCAAAAGGTTGCCGAGAGCTCTTCGACAGCCCACAATCGATTTCGCCCTTCTTGAGGCTCATCAGGCAGGCCCAGCTTGCCAACCTTATGTTGAGCTTGAACCCAAATTCGACAGAATTCGTAACTACCCTCATTTGCATACAAATTTTGTTCTGACGGCATACCAAATTGAATCCAGCCTAATCCCTCGCTGATGATATGAATGTTATACCAACTGAAACACGAGGCAGCTTTTGTACAACACAGTCGGGTGAAGAATATCATAAACGAAAGATTCTGTTGAGATTCTGTTGAGTCTCCTGTTAAATTTTAATTTTTGTGTAAATTCCTTTTTAAACACGCATGGTTGACATCGTGGTAGTTTTAACTGTACACAACTAATAACACTCTTATGGTATGCACGAAACAGTACTGTATGTTCTTACTCCGTTTAAACTATCAAGCGTCTTGGATTATAAGCTCTGAAAAGAGTCCTACTAGCTCGTAGGGATATAACTGTTTTCGAGAGGAATAAAGCCTCAAGTCGCCCTAATCCGTTTGGCCAAAGCAGCGAGTAGATACACTTCTTGATATGTCATCTACTTTTTGATTCACTGGTGTATAACACGAAACGATTAGTTCAAGAC
This sequence comes from Opisthorchis viverrini, assembly GCF_000715545.1. Taxonomy (NCBI): domain Eukaryota; kingdom Metazoa; phylum Platyhelminthes; class Trematoda; order Opisthorchiida; family Opisthorchiidae; genus Opisthorchis; species Opisthorchis viverrini. Next base: position 194,164 of record NW_008751699.1, on the reverse strand, counting down.
CACAATACAAGCTTTGGACCGGAAATGTTGGGCGTGATCGGAGGTGATTGTAGTGTGCAAGTTGAAACGACTGATCCCTCGAATCAGTATCTGTGTATCTTACGAGAATGTTCCTCGTTGAATGATTTTACCGTGCTGTAGAGTTAGGCTTCGTCATTCGTGTCTTCTCGCCGTTTCGAACTAGTGACAGTTGTCTGTAAATCACTGGTATAAGTTGCAGCGTTGGTGAATAGACAGCCTACACGGCCAAGTTCACAGCCATTTATTTCTGGCATTCACTTGTTGCTTGGCGCCATTTTTTCCCTCTAGCTGCATGTTCTTACATGGGAGGTTACATATGAGCAAACTCGATGGATCTCTTGTGGTTTAGCCAACCGGAGTTTGAACGGCTGCTGTTATCCAATGTTATTCCTATCAGGTAGATAAGTCCTCCCAGAACACTTGTTGGTGTGCTAAGCGAGAAAACATGAGACTTCGCATCTGTGACTGATGACAGCTGAAGAATATGACTCTTTCCTGAGGTTCATCAAGTAGGCTCAGGCCTCAAGTTTCTTCCAACAGTGTTTTACTTCAACTCAAATTGCACAAAATTAGCGAAATACACAAATTTGTATACAAACCTGGCTTTCAATAGAGGCTCAACTGAAGCTCTCGTTCATGCTGTTCTGGGCGAAACCGGTCGTGGGATATCAAAAAGTCTTCAGTAACTTCATGAGTAGTGTCTTAGGTTCATACAGTGCATTGCCATACTAGGGTATTGGTACCAACTGAAACATGATACGGCCTTCATGCAGCACATTTAGTTGAAACAGAGCGCCGTAAACAGGAAATTCAGTAGGATCATTCGTGAAAACCAAACAGGCATACAAGTAGGTGTATCTCGTAGAAGAACGTGATATTATCACTGCAAAGTTAGGACTGCATGTTGGAGGCTTTATCGAGCACTTTTTGTTAGGATGATGCAACCAGCAAACCTAACGTTGTTTACTATAAAGAATGAAGAAGCCGGCGTTGTGGGAATACTGAATATTTCTGGTGGTACAATAACGCCTTTGATGTTTTCATACAAGCCCCCATATAGACCATGGACAATATGATTGATAAGCACGTATTGACAAGTTTACTCTCCGGCTATTTCAGCAACACAAGCAAATTACAACAGAGTGTGAGATGAAATACGGTCAACGCATCGGGGAGTTAGAGGGACAGGTCAATCATTATATGGACACAAATTCGAAGATGCAGTCAGAAATCGATCGGCTATTGCGCAACTTGGATAGCGAGAAATTCGAAAAGGAAAAGCAGTTGCGTGAACTGCAAGAGTGAGTCTGTTAACTGTAATGAATCCGTAGCTGCGCACTGTGATTTATGAGGAATCATTTTTTTTTCGAATATTTAGATGGATTGATCTGTTTTTCAATAATCGTACACATTGGGAATCAAGTACTAACAAGTTACTGGCTTGCACCGGTTGTGAAAGACAAAATAAAAACTCATTCAGTTGTCCGCGAAATGTGACAATGGTAAACAAAGTCTTGGTCCGCTTTCTGTGAGTGGATTCAAACATCGATGATGATATTCTCAGGACCGGTCAACCTTCTTCAAGTGCCTCCTTCTTGAAGTGGGGCAAGCATATGGTTAGGCTATTTTTGAGTACAGCTTAGTTGACGTTAGGGCAATGCATGGATATTCAATTGAAAATGTACATTCCACTTGTGCAACAATAATCTATCGCTCAGGTCGTTGATTGCTGAGATATCGCGCAAGCTACGTAAAGAATTGGCAGATCAAGATTGCCACATGTCAACTGCATGCACTCTTGTTTGCCTAAGCATCATTTAGAGCTTTACCTGCCCACCCACCGTCCCATCCTCGCAAAGACTGTGTGACGATGAATTGGGCAACATTATCAGTCATGAAAGGCTGGAGAAATAGATAACGTTCAAAATACTGATCGAAATATGTCAACTCCTTTGAAAAAAAAACGTAATAAGGCTCAACTCACTCTTGAAATTGAATGATTTTCGTTCAAGATCTTCGGGTCTAAGACGGTTACCAGTCTTTCGATGCGATACTGACCTGCTGTGGGACTAAGTAAAAGTGGTCCTTCCTGAAGAAAGAATAAATTCACAGTTTCATGCCACAACCCAACAGTTCTCATGTCAAATATTTCATCTTTGAGGTTATTTATCTGAACTACACCTCTCAGAATGAGCAATAAAAATAAGATTCTCCTCAGGGGGAGGGTTCTGTTTTATTTCACAAAAGCTCTTTACACAAGAAATCCCCACAGTTAATTTAACAGCAGTAACCCGAGTGAGCTGGTCTCTCTTACGGTGATGCTAATTAGGGTGAAAAAAAGAACAGAATACTAACCAACAGGACCGTCCATCTGAAGCCTGTTAAAGGCGTTAGACCTAGAAGTCTTGATGCGACATAAATAACAGTTTTAACGGTCAGGATAACCTCGATTAACTTTGGTTGTGTGTTTCTTTAAGTGGCGCGAGGGATAATCTGGCGATTGGGTGAAAGGAATTAGTATTGTTCAAGGTAAAAGTATAGATAGTACAAAACCTTTCTGTCCGTGAAAGCTTGCTTATGGCTCGTAAATGCCACAGCTATGCAAGGCATCAAGAATGTGTCTAATTGAAAGAAATTGGAAAGAATTACTTGATCAACGTCTCGAGACATTTTGGCCAACAATAGGTGCATCTACATAGAGCCGTATTCGCTTTCGGTTTGAATCGCTACGTGATGGCTATGTGATACCTCCCACAGCAGTTGCCAGATGAAAAAAGCAGATGAGCTACTCAGAAGTGAACAACCGTCACTGACAAATTTGAACTGGAGTTGGAATCTGGTTCTTCAGTTTCACAGTCCTTTGGTTGAATATTCCCAATGGGTGTTATCCACACACTTCTGTTCGACTGTATGAGCTAGTTAAGGCCAGAGGAGTTTACGTGAATCGGGCTGTGCTTTGTAGTTTGGATTTCCCGTTTGCGGCCATGTGCTGACCTAAAACGTTGTCAACCCGTTAACTCTACATCTCTGACCCATTTGTATTAATGCCTGCCCTTAGCCGACAACCAGGCATGCAATCCTGGCACATCAACAATCATGAATTTTTGACGGAGCTGTGGTACGTGGCAGATGCAGCGTGTATGGCGTATCTCGATTGCAGAGGGAAACATGTTGACCAGTTGAAAAACTACACTCAAGCTCTGCATGAGTAACCATCTGCGGGAACTTTCAAAAAAGTGGACTAGTGCAGGATGGGCTACTAATGGAAGACATGTTTCTCAGTAGTAGGTATGAGTAGTATATATCGTAAAGCATGTGACCCACAGCTGGATTAGCTCCATGTAAGTTCCCGGACGTTATAATATACGGTACTGTTATCTTGGCTCAAATATTTGCTCTTTTTCCCACAGCTACACAAGAGAACTCCTTGAAGGTGGTGGTAAATAGTCTTTCTGGTGAGGGACACATCCTCTTGAGAAGCAAGGAATATGAATAATCTCGCGTTTTTTGTAATTCATTAACTTGAAGTCTTTGATTGTTTTCAGTGGCGGACGGCAAACTGTCAATAACTTGGTCATCTCAGCTTTTAATAGCTAGAACTGAGACATGGTGGTACATTAGCAATATGCGCCCGCGTATTTAACTTTGGGGCCTGTCCCTCCGGTTGAAAGAATTATTTTGCATTGGCCAGTAAGGTTCAAACAAGAACCGAAGGTAAAAATAATCTTGTGATAGAGATCTCCTCTAACGTTACAACAAACTGATAAATTGGGGGTAATTCGGGAACTATGAGTTGTCGTGTGTTGCTCTATATAGTATGTGGCTCCTCTTTTAAGTATTCCACGAGGACTTTTTATACACTCCTGACTCAATCGAGTCATATCCTTAAAAGGTGGTAGCGTAGCTGAGAAAAGTAAGGATTACTGGAGGTACAGACTATTTTTGAGTGGTGATGGAATTTGGACGGACATACTAACGGCCAATCTCACTGCTTTTGTGGATTTTTCCCCTATTCTCCCATTCTCCAAAGAGTGTCTGTTCTGAATTGTGAAATCATACTAGGAGGATAAAGCGGTTAACGCATGTCTGTCATCGATGAGTAGAATGTTCGCGAGTGTTCTGAGATTGTACATCTACTGAATACATTTCATTTTGCACGTAATTTCGCAAGAATATCAAGTGTTCCTCAAAGTCTACGAGAAATGAGGACGGCATTTCGTCTTGTCTCTGTGCTTTACCTCCTTATGCCATTGCAATCTAATACTATCAGGAAGATCAGCTTCCTGAAAACAGCCACTGAATGCCCGAAACTTACGGAGACTCTCAGCTCCGCTGGGTGTTGACCAGACAGACTACGCCCCCTCAGTATGCAGTGCGCCACAGCCTTGTGTGGAACCCAGACAGCGCGAGTCAGCGTTGATCAAGGACAGACAACGCCTCCGCAATATGCAGCACGTCGCTGCCTCGTACTAAGGCCAGAGCGCGTGCGTCAGCATTGGACCAAGTTCAGACAGTGTCCTTCCAATAAAAAGCTTGAGGCCTTTGTACTTTTCGCACTCGCACGCACTCGCGCTCTCGCAACCACTTTGTTGGAATATAGCTATTGTGCTCCCTTCCGTGAGTCTTTTCTCTCCGACACTAGGCACTGGATCGGGTCAGCAGCATATACCACAGGCCGGCGAATCAGCAGATATGACAAATACTAACCTTCATATTGGGGACTACCTGTGGGAATGCCAAATTGTTTTTTTTCCGCAGGATTATTCTTTCTCGGGGATAAATAGATTTTGAGCCATTATAGTTATCCTCTGCAATCGTTTGGGGAAAGATTTACTAGTATTTTGGCGTTTCCGAGAAATATATGAAAACTGCTTTCGTTTGACCTATTGGCAACTCAGCCCTGACATTTCGCTCATCGTCATATTTGAGCAATAAACTCCCGTCAGATATGCGCTACTGGGACATGACTGATTACTCCCACCTTGCCGGACTACCTCAACTTTTTTCATTCAATGGTTGGGACATCTTCAGTGTCATGTGACGAGTGACAGTCTGCAAGGTAGATCCCACCTGGCGTGACTGTACCAATTTTCGAGGCACATCTGGGTGCACTTTTAAGCCTACCCCAAACGGTGGGGTAGAGACGCTGTACCGTCTCTAAAACCCAACCAAAGTGCAGCTGGTGTGACTGTATAACATGGGCGCGGTCAGACAGATCGGTCAATGTCGCAATGCTATTGTGCTGAAAGCGAACTACTCGCTTGATAGCAGTTAGAGGTGCGCCGATCCACCGTTTTCGTGTCTGCCGGTCCGAGTAACCGACCCGTCTGTCTCCTAAGCTAAAGTAGCTGTCGTGAGAACATTGCAACAACTATTGTGGATTGTGTGGTTGTCCTCAAAACCGCCACCACCACCTCACCAGCTTGCACAAGTAGGCGGCGTGGTGTACCATTGTTCTAATCAGGGTCATGGTGCACGTTCTGACAGGCGGTCAGACCACATTTTCAGTCGGCTGAAAATGCGATTTCCTTTGTCGTGCATCCTCAATGACGATAAAGGATCACGTGCTAATCAATCTGTGTACCGCATCAGCTCTTATTGAATCCAGGATCAAATCACCGATCCTCAAGCAGCTAATCGACATAGGACATGTGTCTGTAGTCAGCTATCCGTTTCAGGTCTTAGCGGGAAACAGGCGGGCAAAGAGGTTACGATTCCTTGATGCCGTAGTGATTCTGCATCATGGCAGTCACTAGCACCGTTGCCTTGTTCTCAATCTAGGATGACGATAGGAGATAGTTACTCGGTGAAATGAAGCGATAATGAACATATTGATGGTAATGGAGAAAATGAAGTGCATCACCCTGATTTTTTTGGGCGAGAAGACGGTGTCATGAGAACGTCTTCAGCAAAACTTTCATTTCACATTCACCCATAAATTTCTAGTCCTGGTTGTTCTGGATGAACTTACCTAACAGTGAAATTAATGTTACGGCGTCAACCAAATATTCATCGCTTAGTGTTTTTCTCAAGATGTGGACGAGTGAGGGGTTCTGCCAGCATAGAAGATTCCCACTACAAAAGAATGAATCGTAGAAAATCCCCTCTAGAGCACTACTTGGACAGAGATACCTAATAAGGATGTAATACCACACTCCCAATATGAGCGGAGCGGCTAGTTGCTAATTAAGTTTAATCATTTGAGGTGTAACTTGACTGGAAGGTTCCCGTGGGGGCAGTGCCTTACCGAATTGCCTTTGGATTAGTTCCCTTAGTGAGTAATATTATAGCTCTGTTTGCCTTCACATTCGTGTTTCGGTTTGCAACTTTGCTGGCTCTTATGGGAGGTTCACCCATCATCGCTCCAACAACTTTCCCTAACTCGATACTCCATATGGTTTTACCTACTGTGCACTGCCTATTGCACTGCTCATTCCCTAACCTGCTGACCAAACTTCTAAAAATGACTTTTCCTTGTGTTCAACTTTACAGGGAGCTACGTGAAGCCCAGAACAATTTATCAAACCTCAAACGTACCCAGCAAGCCGAGCGGAAAAAGCAAACGCAACTATTGGAGGAAACTCGGCAACGTGAAGAAAACGCACATTCTGATGTTGAAATTCTCAAGGTAATTGGTCACTTTTTCACCTTACACCTTATCTAACTGATCAAATTTTCCGTCTTCTGACGCGACAATCCGGATGGCTGCTATTCAAAATAGTATCGATAGATGTTCTATCCTCCTGGTGAGGTCAGTCTAGAATAAATAGTTGTGGAGCACCGTACATCTGAATTCGATCCGTTTTATCAGCAGCTTGCACCTGGCAGATCACTATGGACGTTCAAACCAGCAGAATCCGCGCTGTTAGATGAAGACTATACCGCTCCGCCGCAAGCGACTGTAATAGGGTAAGGATTCGCCTGGATGGGCAAGCTGAGATTGGAATCCGGAGTTTCCTGGTTCGGTTTTTACTTCGCATCTCTAAGGAATGAATGCCTTTTCTCCTTCAAGCTGTTGCGTTTTTCCAGTCTTCTTCACCTTTTATTCGGAAGACATTCGTAAATCAGGACCCCCACCACACACAGCATCAGATAGCATCCCAGAACAAAGCAGATGATGTGGTTTCCGTGACTGAAGGATTGGCGGCGCTGTATTCAATATGCGTTCGATTTATTCACCGTGGTTATCAGATTCCCGTACCCCAACGATTAGACTACTAGCCGGGAGGCCGCGAGTTCCAATCTCTCTGAAATTCGTGAGCTGCGCCCTGCCGACGATTCCCAGCAGTACTGTTTCTCTCGGCTTTTCAGTATGCGTTCGCCTCACTCGCAGTAAGAAATCTTGATTGAAAGCATTATCCACTGTGGTGATATTCGTTCACAGTTGCACAATAATGTGTCCAGTTGATACGAAAGTCACTGAGTTACTCATCTTAGCCAGACTACAAAGTACAGTAATTCATGAGTGTATCGTTAAATTCGTTCATAGATATCCTAAAAGAAACACTCGTATTCAATACAATTTTTGTACTTCGCTTCAGACGCGCATGAGCAGTATCGCATGAGAGGTACATCGAGATTTATTTATTCTAGAAGCTATTGTAGAATATTTTTGTAGCTATTTTTCCCAATGTTATGCCTATTAAGCCTCTACGTCGTTCTTAACTCAACCTGTGGGTAAAATAGATTTAAATGCGCCAGCTTACTAGCTCCGAAACATATTCACCCACGACGTCGGCTTGTGTTTAAATCGGATGCCACCGACCAGCCGTGTGGTTAAGCCGCGCTTAGCGCAAGACATCAGTCACCCTGCAGTAACGTGACACAGGTCACCGAGTAGCTTGCTGACGGGCTCCACAATCGACGCGCCCTCAGCTGGAAGGCTCTTGCGTCTACGAGCTGTCTCCTCTTGAGAGATTACTTATAGTATGGTAGTAGTATGTGGAGATTTCCAAATTTTAACACACACTTCATCCTACATATTTTCATTGGCTTTACAAGAATGGCAGCGTCGTTTATTTTCGTTTCAGTATGACCTCATAGGGGGGTTCATTATACCCTTCAATCCGCGTAGAACGTTGAATGGCCTGTTGAATGGCTTATTCGCTATTCGATTTAACGCCTGTGTACGAATCGGACGAATTCCACCAAGTTTTCTTTGACGGAGCAAACATCTGAAAAGTTTCACTTGCTGGATTACATATATTATGATATGTGGTATTTGACTGTAAATGTGATTTCAAAAACTCCGAAAATTTGCAGACCGACACGGAAATAAATGGCGACTGCAGAGGTAGTCCAGCCGTACCTCTGCCGCTTCGCTACTGGCTAGAAAAACCACGTCGAATGGCGAAATGTATTCATCAGAACAATCGCAAGCAGAATGAAACTGAGTACCACAGATATCAAAACAATTGATATCGATTTTTGTGATGAAAAGCAATTCATAACAAATGTACTACAAGTGTCCAAGTTTCCGGGACATGGGTAATGTGTAGCTAGGTACATCACCCATTAGCAGAGCGATTTTCACAAAAAATATTACTTCCAGTGTTACTGATTCAAATATACTCTAGTTTGTGGTCGGTTGTGAATACGATTAGTACAGACACTGCCATCCTGAGACTCGCTTTTCACAAGCCAAACTTTGGTTTTGTGGCTCTGTTCGGTTAAACTTGGAATGACGTGTTTAGAAACTACATTTTGTGGATCCTCTAATCTGTGCACCAATTTTCGAGTAGATTGGCCCTCTCCGCTTAAAAGTAGTAGGGATTACTACCTGATCACTTTCTATTTTCATGCTAAAACGTAAGCGGATTTTCTTGAATTTCGTTAAAGTCTATCAAAGTTGTATTCAACAATCAGCCCAGTATCATCTGGATACTAAATGTGGCTCTGTCGTGTTAATATATGGTATTTGATGGTAGAATAATAACACTACCTCCGTTATCAAGTGGTTAGAGCGCGAATTTACTGACCGGAAGGTCCGTGGTTCGAATCCGACCTCCGCCACTCGACTTCCCCTGTCTAGACTTGGGCAACCTGGCAGTATCCCAGCCCTCGTGCTTCCTTCGGGTGGCATGGAAGCTAGGCACCGGAAGGGTGCTACAGCTGAACGCTTTCTCTATTTCTTATCACACGTTGACATTAGACACCAGGAGACTGCAACAGATCCAAAGATGTATAGGCTATCCCACGCCCGGACAACTGTCTGGAGATCTTTTAAATAAATGTTACCCTTGACAGACAGATCTCTTTCGGATGTTTGTTCACGATGGTTCTATTCGATCCTACTCATTCCAGAGTATCATGTCTGAGAAGGAGGCTCGCATTCGCGAACTGGAACAAGCACTACGCGAGAGTGTACGGATTACGGCAGAAAGGGAGGTCTATGCATCAGGACGTGATGACGAAACTAGACACATGGAGCAGCAGGTGATACAAACAATCTCTTATTTGTAACTGAATATCCCCAGTTTATTGTTTCATAATACCAGGTATTGCGAAAACTTCTTTTCAATGAAGTCCTGACCACCCAATACAGGTATAAATAGAATACACATTTAAAATATTTGCATACCATCATTTTAGGCGGTAAAGTATGCGGTGATTAAGGTGGAATTTAAGTCAATAATTCGGGATTAGTTAGAAACCGTTGTTGGTCGGCCAGAGCAAGGTCCTTGCTTCCAGGTGCCCTTTTTGATGACGTGAAGTGAGTTGATACAGTCGAATGGTGATCGCTTCAATGACAGCTTGCTGTCGCAGTGTTATTATCGGGTAACCTTGAACTGATACGATCACACTCGGTGCATCATGCTGAATGACTCAGTTGTATTGATTAGGGAACTTGTATCGATCGGGTGATTTGCAGTCACACTCGTTACGTGTTTGGCTTGTCCGGTTACCCACTGTTTGTGGTCATGTGCTCAGCAATCCTTTCAGTTAAGTGTCGAGTAGTCCGGCCGACATTCGTTCGAACATTTGCAACCAAACGAATGGATTATCATGGAAAACTCATTGACCGATAGCCTATGCCTCATGCCAAAAGATTCGTATGTACCCAAAGGAAATCGAAATCTGCGGCAGAGTTCAAGGTTGTATTGTCGGTGGCCGTCTATTGGTTACGCCTGCACTGAGCCTGCCAGACTATGCGATAAGGAGAAGACAAAACTCGGGACACGGCTGTATTGTCAGGACAAAACATACAGAGCTCCTGCGTAAATATATAGGATGACTAAATGGTCAAATATGGTCGTTCACTTGTTCGTTCTGTACAGTCAATGTCGGTGTTCCGGTCGTGAACACTTTCAGCCCCACTCTACTGGTCTTTTGTTGCTAAACCGTGTTTGGTGAGCCCCACCAACGCACCTGCTTTCCGAAACGTGTCGTACGGATGGTGACCTTGGGGATGCGTCACTCTGCGCACATGTGCTTTTTCTCATGTGTGGGCGCGTCCTGACGGTTTCCATAGTTAAAGGTTCAATCTTTTTTCTTCAGTTTTTCTTCAGTTTCTATTGGCTTAATCGAGTCGTGATCTCAATTTTCGTTCCATATGCTAGATGCGCGAACTGCGTTCAAATGTTGAACAACTACAACGTGAACGTAACCACTTGTCTGCTCAAATGGCAGCCATTCAGGAGGAGCTCAGTGACCGAGAAGGGCAACTGAAAACGTTGGAACAAGAATGCGTAAGTCCACACTGATGCTACATATGAACATACGCTACTGTACGAGACTGAACGAGGAAACTGAACCATTATTTGCCTGGACTGGAGAAATCAGAGTAGGTGTTTCGGTCTCGCTGAAGTAACAAATTTACGAAATCACACAACAACATTGGCTGAAAGTACTTGCATTTCAGCAGCTTCGTCCATAAAGGGGGCATTTTCTTACATCACCAAAGAGGATTTAGATTCTTGTCGTCTTTCTCAATCTTAGTACTGTCGACTACAAAGCGTCCGAAGAAGCCATAATTTTTGTTTCCTCTGATTTTGGTTGGACGTCATTAAACATTATGAAAGCAAAATACACTCATTTGCAAACTAATTCAGTTTTTTGAGAGACTCACCTGAAACCCAACTGAATCTCTCGGTTTTGATGTTTCCAAGCAACTGAATGTGCCGCACTAGGCCGCCTCATATTTCAGTCGCTACGTTATTCGAGATATCGCGATACTTTTATAATCATGTATTCGCCTACCTGATGAGCCACAAGAAGGGCGAAACCAGTCGTGGGCTGTCGAGGAGTTTTCAGCAACCTTATGAGTAGTGCATCACAGAAGTAATGAAAGCTTCCGAGTCAGTTTTTCTTAAATACGAAGGATCACTACACACGCCGAGTAAAGTTAACTATCCCCGATGTTCCTCAATATGAGTCACAGTGACCGGATAAACCCCTGAAGCACTTCTGCCACCTACTTGCGTCAAAGTCAGATATAGTTTGATTAAATGTGACTACCGTGCTGCTATGAATTTGACGCTCATTCTACCTTGCTCAGTCAACGAAATATTTCATAATGCTATTGGGCAGAATGAAAGACAATCTTACGTTGACCATTCCCGTGAAATGGACAATTTTGGTTACCTCGATTAAATTCTTCCAAGAATCTCATCATCTTGATGGTCAAAGCAAGTGAGAATTCCCACCACGTCACTAGCAGTTCCTGTCATGTGGGATTGCTGTTTTGATTTGCAAGTGGACGTCCATTCGTACAGAATCATCTTTTGTGACCAGCAAAATAGGCGCCCGTCTTTTCAGGGTTAACACCATTTATCTTTGCTAATTACAGTCTGCTAATTTTCTTGGACCGTTCCGTCTAGCCGTGAGGATACGCCATAGATTTGCCACAAAACCAGATGCTATATTGATCAACGTATTGACCCTACTTTATACCCATTCGGAGAGTTCTACATTCTGCTTTCCTTCAATTCGAGTTGCGTCAGTACCAAGCAATAGTAGCATATTTTACCACTTCTTTTTTCCAGTTCCAAAATTACCTGCCGGAATTGGAAAAATTACGGCGGTCGAATCATGAGGCTAATATGCGTGTCGCTGCAATGGTCAAACTGACCCAAGGTCGAGAGCATACACTGACCGATCAAGACAGACACGTGGTAGGTGGCAAAATGTGAAGTATCGGAGGGGATATCACAGTCGTGATACATGTTTTTCAAGTTGTCTTGTCGTTGTCTTGCTGTTAATGTAACTTTGCTGTTGTCCTTGTAGTAGTCACCCTTCACCTTCCACGGTCTTGGGATCATGCTCCAATCTCTGTTGTGTATCACTTTATACTACGAGAATGCTATCATCTACAAATCAACGAAAGCGTCTGAATCCAGTGGGGAATATCTTTATGTCAGGTAGGTTTATTCGCACACGCAAACTGGTATGTTTTCATTCAATGAGTCGAACCCAAATTTGAATTTATATATTTTGGAAATCCGCTGCATCGCTTATACAAGCTTAACGAGTCTCACCGTTTCCCGTATTAAATTCCATGAAAAGCCTTCATTTATACAATCAGCGATTCTTTCGGATAGTGTTTTTTAGTCAAACGACTTTCGATGGCCTTTTTGGAGCAGCCACTTGCGACATTTTGGCGAAAATATTCCAATGACTGATACTGTAACGTTGGATACTACTGATGAGGAATGCGAGTAGTATGTAGTTTCTCGTGAATCAGCTTCGCGTCCATTGAAAAGTGAGATTTACTACGGAATTTGTGGAATCACTCTGTAGCATTCGTTTACATTTGAGTGCTGGTTAGTGAGTATCCAGGATAGTTCAGGAGGACACGTTCGAGAAGACGTATTCTTAGTTTTTATGAAACAAGATGCATATGAGAGCTTCGCTTCACTATCCATTAGTCTGTAACTGTTCCGTTGGTATTTTTAGATGAATAACTCCTCCACTTTACTCACATTATGTTTAATGACAGATGTCATAGTGACGAACTTCAACTGGAAGCTCACCACTGTCAGCTGTTTGTTCATGCGTGACGGCAAGAACATAATTTAAGTGCAGCGCGAAAACGCAGACACAAACTACGAAAAATTGCTCGGTTGCTAACGCTCAGTGACGGACGGGTTGAACAGGAAGTTAGTTCACCCTGTGCAAATGAGTCTGGAAGTGAAAGTCCAGTTTTCGGTGAATAACTCTCATTCAGCATTTTCATCTTAATTTCACCCAAGTCAGTCACGTTTGTTTACCTGTATACTGTTCAGTTGAACCTGTTTCCCAAAGGATTCACAACATGGTTCTGTTCGAACGCTATGACGCATTGTTACGAGGTTATTTGCCGTATTTGAATCAACAAGTGAAGCGCTCCTGAATTGTAGCCAAACCAAGTAACTGGTAAATTTAGGTTTGTGATAAATTATACCTCCCACTCTTTCACCTGAGACCAGTCAGACCACCTTTCTGCTTCAGATCGTTGATGAAAACGTTGCATTCGTCATTTCTGTTGCCTGAGTTTTCTCCTCTTACTTCAATTTGTGCTCGTAACAAACACAAGGACCCTTGCTAGCAGCGCTTTCCAATCATAGTTGCTCTTATGTGGGAAGAAAGAGAAATACTCATTTTTTATGTGGTAAGGCATACACTTGAAAGTTGAAATAAAACCCTGAGTCAAGCACCAGATGGAACGTTAGATGCTTGATTCGGATAGCATTCTGTACTATACTCCAACGTATGGACGCAAAGTTTGAACATGAACCCCTTATTCATAAATTTTCCTCTTCTTAGCTGGCCAGCATACCTCTATTTCCCAATATTTCACCATCCGGACCATGGTCAACCACAATTGGAGCAACGGGCTCACGGATGTATATGCCTGGATATCATTCGGGTGGAGCTACTTCACCTCATCTGGCCGGCAGTGCATTCCAGTTGATCGGGAATGCCGCATCGGCAATCGGCACGGCCGCTGGTGGACGAGCCTCTGTCCCAGGACAGTCTATGGCCAGCCCGGATGTCATTTTGTTATCACGAATGCTGCAAGAGAAGGAGTCGACAGTGAGTATTTTCATTCTCATTTACAGCTGCCCGATTTAGCACCACTCACTTCCAAGAATCAAATGAGAATTGTGAGGAGTATCTCTCGGGATTTTAACATAGGAATTTCACTGTCTTTTGTTTAAATTAACTGAAAAGCCAGAATAGGATTTACTTCTCCGAAAGCGAGGAGTCCCAATGACAGCACTGTCCACCTCAGTGCCTACGCGAAAAATGCTCCAACTCTAATCATCAGGTCAATTTGACCTTCACACATCCGCTTGTGATTGATTTTATCTGGTTATTTGAGCCATTCAGTACTTTTCAGTATCCACGTTCCTCCCAGTTACTGCTGTTACAAATCCGGGATTGCTCTATACCTCAAAACACGGCAATGAAGCATCGGTTTTGAACACTGATGTCTTGCGGTCGATGATGATGATGATGATGATACCTCTAAACGACGCGATCAATATTGAGTGGTAATCCTATTGGGAATCATTAGTTACTCGTGAACGACATCCGTCTGCTTTCGCCCCTCTCCCCGAGATATATTATTAGAGGGGTGTAGCGCAATCGCGTTATTTGGCACGCTGTTACTGTTCTTTTCCTGCCTTCACCAAAAGCATACGGATGAGGTTCCTCATTTGGTGATGGAAGACTTGAAGAATGGAACAAAAGCCACTAAGGTCAGCGAACGAACCATTACATCAGAACATTTCTTTTCGGCTCGTGGAACAAAAAGCGTCCCTTTAAAAAAGTGACTAAGACAACCTCATGGGCCTCCAGGATGGTGTTTGTTAAAACTGGCTGATACAGAAGGTCGTATTTAACTTGCTGGACGCTCTTTATTGAGAGACCTCGAGATTTCATCGAGCATGGAATTACTTGACCGTTGCGTAACATTCTACGTTTCACACCTGCACATGACCAAAGTAAGGTCATATTTCAAAAAGAGAATTCTTATTTAACTCAAATCAACAATCATCGACCTGTAATCTGTGTAGAATGGATGAAAAACAAATAAGAATTGAGTAAAATACTATTACCGCATTGTTCCCGTATGTCACATCGGCAGTCGTATAGCCATTACTACTCAGTCCGTATCACTGAATATCTATCACATTTCTTGCTCAGATTCAGCAACATATGCAAGAACTCACCCATCTACGATTCCAAAACTCTGAACAGGAAATTAGGCTCAAAGCGATGCAACGTGAACTTGACGCAAAAACAACTCGGCTAAGTATACTGGAAGCAACACAGGTAAGCACACTTACGTATTCAAATCCTTTGAGATGAAGAACCGTTCCTGTAATCACATATGATTTATCCCACGAGAAGTAGTCTCTCGAGGAGATAGCCAATACCGGCTTACGTTAAGTGGCCTGGTTGTTTGGATGGTGGGTGTATCCATACTTTATCAGAGTTCAACTAGCCAAGTTGCAGCTTTTGGAATCAGGCACAGAACATTGTGGGTTAAAATCCTCACGAAAGTGTGTGAGGCTCGTGCCTCAGATTATTCTTAACAAAGCTTAAACGACTGTACAGTGATTTTCCTCTACTAAGCATGACTTGACTTTTTTGGGAGTACCAGACCCAGTTTTGAAACTTCAAGATCTGCATACTACTTGCGAACTATGCGACTTCAATCAATCAGCTTCCAAATGCCAGGTGGAGAATACGGTGGTACCGGAAAGGCAATCGACCAATAGTCTAGCTCTATCGTATGCGGCCACACCGTCCCATTGACCAGAGGGTTTGTGGATTGGGTCTTTCAGTAAGGTAAGGAACAATCTTGGTTGGACTTATACCATGAAATTCTTATCACGCTCCGCACAGACGACATCATCCAGTTTATGGTTAATACGTGGTGACCAACTGACTTGGTCAGTGGAAAATCACTTAACCTGTCTCAAATCTTCAGTCCTAGTTTACTGTAAGGCGGGCAACCAGTTGCGCATAGCTGTGCTTACACTGACCCCAGCGCTTGGCAGGACCAGCAACTGAGTATATGAGTGCACTGCTGTTGATGATGACCTTAATACAAATCAGAAGGTGCATGCACTAATGAAAGTTTTGAACATGGTTGACAGTGGTGGGTTGCAACACGTATAAAAGTAAATACAATGCGATAATTGGATCAAGTCAAAAAAGGAACTTATCGTCCGTGAGAGTGCCTTGGTGAGAGGTCCGGACGGCAGGAAGGGGTTTTTCTCCGTAGTGCGACTGCAACACGTGTTCCATAATTGTCCGTGGACTTGTGGAGAGGTTGACTTCTTATTCCCTGCGCGCGCGCGAGTCTGTGTTCGGTTCCCCTATTTGTAAGTCCGTTTGTGTGTACGTGGGCACGTCAGCACATGAGTAGTTGCTACGCTCACTGGAGGATACAGACAATCGGTATCCGATGTGTCACCTTAATGTGACGTGTTTATGAGTATAAAAAAGACAGGCCTTGTGATCCAGTAAGCGACTGTGAGCTGAACAGTCAATTATGTGGGTGACTGGGTGGCTACAAGTATACGCAGTCCTTTAGCTCCAGCGATGCGTACAATTAAACAATGCGCTATTCCCCCCATTTATTTATATGAGCATCACGACCAGAAATATTCCGAAAGTATTCCATGCAGTCATCGCCTCATTTTTACTCTACTTAGGCTGAAAATTATAGATCGGAATGAAGAATAACCTTCCCGTTGTGATGAAAACGTGCCGGTTTTTATCAATCCCCGAATGCAAACTGCTTTCTCACACTTTACTATGCCATTGTCCAAATTCTAGTATTCTGCAATGAGTCGACTGGATACGGGAACAAAATCTCCCACCAGTTTCCCCAACGAACTTGCGCAACTACGCAAGTCGAATCATGAATTGTCGGTGAAATTCGCTCAGCTTCAGATCGAGCTGGACGACAAAGAGAGACAGCTGCGAGCCATGGAACGAATGCAAACTTCACTTGGTGTAAGTCACTCTTCGCGCCATTTTGGGGACCATTGGAACTGAAATTTTCAATTGCTAGCCCACTTTATGCTGGAAGTGATCTTAATCTAGCTTAGTATGGGACTCCTCATTCTCGGGGAGGGGGGAGGGGAACAATTTTGTTCAAGCACAAGTGGACGAGAGATTCAATTGTATTCACTTTTTTCCAAGTTTACTATGTTAATCGGAAAATCAATCGAGTTTGATAAAAAAATATCCCTACTTTCGAAAAGCTCCCTCTGATATTGATGTGCAGATTTGAGTTTGGCCAACTTAAAGCTAACTGTCATTCGCTTTGAGAGAATGGCAAACACTTGTGCGTTAACAAACATCAATCTAAGGGGGCGTACGCGATCGATATTCAGAATAACGCTGGTCGAGTATCAAAAACTGAATTTTGTTACACACGAGTACAGTGTACTTTGAGGACATTTGTCTTATCTGTGCGCATTAGAAGATTTTTCATTTTTGGATCACTTAATGTCTTTGTATGTTCATGAATATCGTACTCATGTTATTGATGAACAACAGTACTATCTATAGACTCTCTTACTGAAATTTGGTTCATATTGTTACATTTTCCAGCGTTTCATCGATTTTCCATAATCTGAGATAGTATATGCGCCTCGTATTTGTTGGCATTCAACTATGGAATGTAGAAACAGGGTTATTTTGTCATAAAGGAAATTGCGCACCAGGTTATTGGAAATTCTCCGAAGAGTTTTCGGTGACCCTGTGAGTAGTTTCCTTTATGAAAATATACTGCGATATCTCGAGTATCCTATAAACACCAGGTGGCCTTTGTGCAGCACATTCAGTTAAAGAAAATACCATAAACGAGAGGTTCCTTAGAGTCTTCCGTGAAAAACCACTCTATATGCAGATGAGTGCATTTGTTGGGGCTTTCTTTTGTCATACTTTTAGACTCGATCGGGGACGGACTACTCAGAAACGGCTTTGCTGCGACGTGAACTCATTACCGTAAAAGCGGAAAAAGATGCCGAGGTATGAGATGGCTATGACTGACTTTACCTTGCCTAGTTGCGTTGCAAATGACTTCATTTATTTTTTTTAAATCTCTAACCTAATTATGATCTAATCCAAGGAAGCTCGACAATCCGGGCTCATCTGATGGGCTTTGATTGGGTTGGCCACAGTCTTTAGATGTTCACCTATGGATACCATACCTACCGGTCAATCTTGAGCAGCTAACAGTGTGTTTGGAAAGGACCTTTTTCCTGAGTGTTGACCATCATAAAACATTTGAGAACACCATAAAACCTCATAAAGAAGAGATTCAGATGGGTTCCAGGTGAGTCACCGGCAGGTCACCCCTCAAAACCAAATTGGTATGCAGATGAGTGTATAAGTCGAAATTCGTATAACCGTGGTTTAATTAGAACATAGGATTGACGGAAACTCGGGAAATGCGCCTATCTGGTGAACTCAAAGTAGGGCGAAACCGGTCGCGAACTGTTGAAGAGTTTTCAGCAACCTTATTAGTAGTGCATTGCGTCTATGCGGATGTTAATCACTCTTGGCTACTTTCGTATGGTCAAAGTTTTGGTCCATTTACACTACCGAAATTCAGACCGTTCAGCTTCCTAACAGGACAGTGGCGTGCTTCGAAATCTCTCACTTCTTTATTGTTATAAAAGGATGTTCATACACCATCAGAAAGTTTAGAGAAGTCACTTTTAAGCTTTATGGTTGAAAACCAAACAGCTGATATCCGGAAGCAACCAAATGTCGGCCAATAGACCATCTTTCCCAACTAAACAGTATACATTTCTGGATGATTAAATGGTTGAATTGAACGTACTTTGCTCCTCCAGGTA
This sequence comes from Opisthorchis viverrini, assembly GCF_000715545.1. Classification (NCBI taxonomy): domain Eukaryota; kingdom Metazoa; phylum Platyhelminthes; class Trematoda; order Opisthorchiida; family Opisthorchiidae; genus Opisthorchis; species Opisthorchis viverrini. The sequence continues at coordinate 175,334 of NW_008751699.1, read as the reverse complement.
ATTGCTAGTACAACAGGACCTTAAACTGAGATTCATGTACACAAAATCATTGAAGGTTTTGGCACGGTTCCGTATTATCATTACTATTAAACTTTATAGCGTTCTGCTTAAACGCTCCATCATAATCCTAAAGCGAACGAGTTGAGCGAATGAGCGTCAGGAACCGACCTAGATATGAGAAGCTTCTCAAGATTCGATTTCCTGTCTGGTGTTACCCATGTTCCCAGTATGGAATTTCGCTGACGGTTAATGTGTGGTTAGTTTAATTTTTTCTCCAGATTCAGAGTTACAAGTCCCACAACGTACCTTTTTTCGAATCCTGGCTTGCACCCATCGCATTGTATTCGTTTAGCTGCAGCAGAACCATGAACAACCCACCAGAAATTGCGCGATTCCGATACGATATCAGTGTCACTTTTCACTTCAACTGCACCGTTTCCGTCAAAATGTTAACTTGCAGTGTAATCTTTCTTGTAGTACATACAACGTGGCTCCAAATTTCCTCCAATATCTGGGGAAGTTATGGCACCCAGCTTCTTGAATGTTTTTACATCCGAATATCTCTGTTAAAACCGCGCACATCGGATTGACAGAGAGGATTGCTACACTCTGTCTGGAATGAATTGAGTTTCACAAGGACAAATGAGCAAGCACTCAGTCTTTTCTAAAATTTTGGGAGCACTTTTAAGTTCGGACTGTTTACGGTTCGTCAGTTTCCCCGTTTCATGCTGCTATTATGGTTGGATATAGCTGGTTTTTCTTTCCACATCCACGCAGATTTTGAACCTGAGTGCTCAGTTAGAAAAAGTCAAACAAGAAAAATCTGGCGCAACAAGTGAGTTGCAGGAAATCCGATCTGCATTGGGTGAGAAGTCAAACCAAATGCGAGCGCTTGAGGCAGAAAAGGTGAGAAAATTAATTGTGCATTGTCAGGAAGTGCGATTATTTTATTCCGAGCCGACAAAAGTGGTCAAATTTGTTTAAATTGACATGCAGTCAGCTGACCCCAGTTGGCAAACAGCCCACTGCTGTAGACGGTCACTGTGACTTTCTTTAGGAACTAAAATCCTTCCAGTCTTCAATATGTGTAACGTGTTTTGATATAATACAAGAGTACAAAAACTTCGAGCAGAAAACTGTGGAAAGATAAATTGTCCTTCGACCGATGTAATGTGGACCATTGTGGAGGTGCATCTATTCCGGTCACAGTGATCTAATCTAAGATACTCCGATTCAAGCTGACAAAAACAGCCAAAAGCCATTGTGTTAATTTTGGCCGAGCACCGCAAAACGTTTCATGTTGAGTCTCCAGTTACTAGGAAGAACTAAATCTTATCGAAGAAGTTTCTCTACCTTGAAGATGTTTTCTTCTAGGTTGTACAATGCGTGAAGAAACAAAACTTCTGCTATTCTGCTTAATAGCTATCAAAATTGTCCGATACAATGACATAATGATTCTGAAAAAAATATTTGGGAATACTTATATTCATATGAATAAGAAAAACGATTATGCGTGCATTTTTCTTGTGAGTTCCGATTCCATTGTCTAAAACGGTGATATATATGAGGCAATTTCGAGAGCACATCTGACCAAATAGAGGATAGATGAGTTTGCGGCAAACATTCATTCGTAAATTAAGTTTGTGTTCAGAGGGGACTCGGCTGAAATTCCCCATTTATGATGCCCTTCATTAGGATGTGCTTCCCGGAATTTATGTACAACCTGGTGTTCGAGTACAAAATAGCCCTCATGGAAGTTCACGTACTAAGTTCACCTGGGGATTTCAAAGCAGAATGAAAAAAGCAGTAGGCTGTCCGGGGTTTTCCTCAGCACTATAAGCAACATTCGTCCGTGTTTGCACAGATGGGTTCAGAGAAAATAGAATTTCTCTTAGACATCTCTGTCAGTTACACGGACTGTGTTCTGGTATAGTATAGTATAGTATAGTATAGTATAGTATAGTATAGTATAGTATAGTATAGTATATAGTATAGTATAGCATAGTATAGTATAGTATAGCATAGTATAGTATAGTATAGTATAGTATAGTATAGTATAGTATAGTATAGTATAGTATAGTATAGTATAGTATAGTATAGTATAGTATAGTATAGTATAGTATAGTATAGTATAGTATAGTATAGTATAGTATAGTATAGTATAGTATAGTATAGTATAGTATAGTATAGTATAGTATAGTATAGTATAGTATAGTATAGTATAGTATAGTACAGTATAGTATAGTATAGTGTTTAATTAGAGCAGATCTAGCACGTAAACAGGGTGTTTTTGACGACATTTAATGGAGATGCGACGGCAAGGAAAAGGCAAATTCAAAATTGGGTTGCAGCACGGTTCATGAAAGAACACAGTTCTGCGTAAACAAGTCGATGTAACCAGTGTGTCCAAAGTCCTGCCTAATCAGTTTGTTGGATTAGCGATATCTACCCAGCAAATCTGAATACTCGTCCATTATGCGTCCAGAGAACCACTGGATAATTTATGGAGTCTGTGGAGTTGCGATCTCTTCGACTGACCCATATCTCTTGCCAGCCGAGACCAGCCCATTTCCTACCGAGGTTAAGTTTTCTTCCTTCATCCAGTGTCATCTCCTGGAAGAGTCTCTGTAATTTCATGATATTTCTACTCTAAAAAAGACTTGTCTCCGGTTGGTATGGAGATGAGCGATTGGAGATGCCCGCCTGATTCTATGCCATCATATTCATGACACTCCTCAACGTCAACCTGAATCATGTACATCGCTTGGATGATACAACGGCAAAAATCTACTCAGTAGATACTTTGTAGCATAATGGCTAAGCAGAAAGATTCTCCACAGCAACTGTTCACCTTCTAGAATTCCATCGACACAAATATTTTGAGTCTATCTAAATACGCTACAAGATGTGTCTGTGAATCCATGTGAATAGCATTCATATTGCCTCTTTTCACGCAGGTCGTCTTACTGAATGTTTGGAGGTGCAGTCACCTCGTCTGTTTGTGTCAGCCTAACGCCAATAATCTTTCTGCTTCTGATTTCCGTCAGTCTCACTCTTCTTCTTCGTTCAGATGACTAAACGTGTCGTAAGTAATGGGGCTCTTGTTGTTCGTTCTGTGCTGATCACTAAGGTTGGAATGTACTGTAACATTCTTGAAGTGCCTGCGCAGCGTGTTAACAGATTTACTGTACGGCGAACGGCAAATAACTCCTTCCTCTTTGCGGCCCGATAGTTGAATTCGTCCTCTATTTTGAGACACTGCGTTGAAACGGTAGTTCACTGCTGATAAGTTGAGTACAAGTGTCTCCAAAGTACACAAATCTCCCATTGTGAACTTAGATGTTTGTTTGTCTGAGTAGTTCTTTGTGTATTCCGGCAACTTCTTACCTCGTTATTTTCTTCAAGGACAAGGAAGCTATGGATCGAGAGTCATTACAGAAAAAGTACGAAGTCGTTCTCACTCAACTCGGAGAAAAGACGGATAAGTTGCAACACCTGGAATCGGAGTGTGTACGTCAAACTTCGTTGATATTTACAACAGATAATTTTTAAAACCGTTGAATCATTCTTGCACAGCCATCATACTGGCTGCTATTAGGTAACGGTTATGAAAGTTTGTTAAGTTAGAAACCAGAGTGTAGCTAATGATTTCTACCAAGTACGCCTGACGGCCTGATCTCCGGATTTGGTATCGTCCACACCATCTACTGATGATGACTGATTTGTTCTGCAACATGGTTGCGGAGGTTTTACCACCAGTCTAGGTGATATTTTCAGTCTGTATGGGTAGGTGAGTTTAGACAGTGCTCATAGACACCATAACCATGGCTTGCCGCTGGTGCGTATTCTTACCAGCTTTTTGGTTAACCGAGATCCTCAGTGGATGATGCCTGGGTGTCCTGAGAGTAACTTCCCCGGTTCTCCGTCGTGAGACTTGTCGTCGATTGCAAACGATTCATGATCTTCAAAAGACCAAGATACATCTACTGTGCTGTTGCGATGGTCTCGAAACACAAAGAAGGTCATTTAATGATGAAGATACTGGACTGACAAGTGTGGCATGATGTTGGTTCTCAGTTACGCACGTTGGCCAACCGGTGTTTCTTAGGTTCACTCAAATACTGCCAACTCAGTGAAATATACTCAGACTAGTATCCGTGACTGTTGCACAACCTGAGCAAGTTAACTTGTACCATTGATGAATAACAACACGAAGGGTGCTGAAACTCAGTAGTGCTGTCTATCGTACGAACAAGAAGCACAGTAGGTGATGCTTGACTTAGTATGAGTGGGAAACGTTGTACGACATACTGCTGATGGCTGCTAAGGGCTCACTGCATCTTATTTGCACCCCCTTAATATTATTGTGTTCTTTGACCAAAGGTGGAGTGGATCCATGTGATTAAACTAGTCTCTGAATGGTGATGAAGTTTCGTGTTAAAGTTGAGCTCAATTCGTATCCTAACACTAGAGCTCCAACGTCCTCGGTTTGACTTTCGTTTTCAATTTCCTGTGGTTCAAGCGATTTAGTCGCTGACTGTTCCAGCTGCAATAACGAATGCAGTCATGAAGTTTAAGGTTGATTCTCAGTAAACAGAAAATCAAGTGTAAACCAAGGGAAGCTTACCAGCTTAAACTAGGTGCAAAGAAACACGAAAATAAAAGGGATTGACAGAGTTGAGTGGACATTCGTGCAGTTGTGGGTTGCAAGGCTCAACAGAAAGGCTTCACTCTAAAGTCCGGTGTGAGGCATGTTTACAGGCATTTTAATGTGAGTTAGAGTATTCCCATAATTGTTCAAAAGTATGTAGGTCGGAATGGTGCGTTATTGGACCTGTAACGGGCGACACTTAGAATACCAAAACAATTTCTCATGGGGTGATCCAGAAGGACACTTCCTGGTTGGATGTCGTTTTTCGGAGATGTAGAAAAATCTTGCAGGTCACACCAATACAGAAATGATGTTGAGAATTTACAAACGAAACCAACGCAACCACACTGAATGACGTGTTTCGTGGGCAAGGTCACTTACCAGCGCCTTGTGGCCATGTTGGGAAACAGTTCATAGATTGCGGTGACCAGAGGTTAAGACTGTTTCTGGGAAGCAGCCGAATGTCCACTCAGTCCCTAGCGCTCTCTTTTGTTTTGGTTTACCCTATATTGTACGTACCGAGCGACGTCTTTAATTCATACACTCTGTTTACCTCAGTCGCTTGTCAGCAAGACCTGTAGCTTAACCATGCGTTGTGGAGCCTGGTGATCATGATGTTAAAAGCTTGTTTAGATGTTCACGCAATGCCTCATATTTTAAGCTGTCTAGTTCATTCAGGAACAACGGGATTGAAAAACTAACGTCACACACTCCCTTTTCCCATGTCGTAGTGCAAAAACAGTCCCTAATAGTTCCTGTTCTCTCGCAGTCATTGGACCCCGGCTCCTATGGTTCAGTGGATATCCTTGTGTAGTCAGCTTGTATAGCGTTGGCATCGCTTTGGGCTTTGTTATATCCACTGATTTACCAATCTGTAGTATCTGTAGCTGACCCACTCCATTGCCTAATGCCGGAAAAAAGACTCATAGAAGGAAACACAACAACTATATTTCGAACAAGCGAGTGCGAGTTTGAGTGCGAGTACGAATGTGAGTGCGAGTGCGAATGCGAGTGCGAATGCGAGTGCGAGTGCGAAAAGTACAACGGTCTCAAGCTATTTATTGGAGGGACACTGTCTGAACTTGGTCCAATGCTGATGCACAAGTCTGGCTTCGGTACGAGGCTGTGACGTGCTGCGTATTGCGAGGGCGTTGTCTGACCTTGATCAACGCTGACTCGCGCTGTCTGGGTTCAACACAAGGCTGTGACGCACTGCATATTTAGGGGGCGTTGTATGTCTGGTCAAGATCTAGCGGAGCTGAGAGTCTCGGTGGATTTCGGGTATTCAGTGTGGTTGCTTTCGGGAAACCGACTTTCCTGATAGGTTCTCTGCTGCTCAGATGTATTGCATCATACGTAAATAATACAGGTCGAAGTGAATTTTGACTCAAGGTTATTTTGGATTTCGTAAGAAATCAGTGATCCCTTCCACAGAAGGAACCAATTTAGTCAGGCCCTACTGGCCCTCTCTTTTGGGAGACTAGCATTCCATTACACAGTGAGTACTACGTGAGTCCCGTATTCTCATTAGATTTGAGTTTTTGGTGAGATGTGATATTAAACCTGGACAAGGGCGGACTCGTCATTAACAAACCAACCACATTCTGAAGTGTATTTGCCATTGAAAAATTAAGTTTTCGTCTCGCCCTTATTCTGCAGAGGTGTGCAGGTATTAAAACCCAACTCTCATCGATATTCTTCCACTAAGGATTCCACCAAACTATTTTCGCATTTTATCATATTGATGTATTTTTCTTTCCCATGTTTTAGAATTCGAAACATATCGAGGAATTGCAAAGGCAGAAGTCAGAATTAAATGATTTGCGGCATCACATCACCTACCTACAGAACACAATTCAAGAGAGAGAAAGTCGAATTGAAACTGTTGAAAAGGAATCCGTAAGTTCTTGGGCTTTGCATTCTGCACAGTAAACAAGTGAGCTGCGTGAATTTGGCGATGCCTGATTGAAATAAGGCAGGCCGGGAGGACTATTTGTTCTCCTGGCAGCTGCGAGTGTTTATTCAATCAAAAGACAGGAAAAGCAGACAATTATCTTTCAGTGTAAAACAAGTCTCAGCTTGAGTGTTGTAAGGCGATCTGAAGGGTTGTTGAGCGAATGGATCGATCGACAAGTGTCATGTCAAGACATACTGAGAGTTCATACGTATCGTTTTTGACAGCATGGCAACGGATGTCACAATCGCGTTGCGAATGCTACAACTTTAATCAAGTCACATCGTTGGGTCGATTCTCACAGTCTAGAATGGCCGTATTGGCTTCGAGTTGAGTCTAATCATGGAATTCACAACCGGCTCGGCGAGTGACGACTTCTCGGACGGAAAATTTACCCGTGTGAATTATTTGTTCCTACGAGCTACTTCTAGTTTGTTGATTGTATGGGCTGATACGGAAATTTTTCAACCTGGCTTTCACCTTATGAAGCTAATCTCTATCGGAAAACTGAGGAGAATTTTGTAATTCAGAGACGTGTAGCGCTGTATCTTGTCCAAGGATGACCTAATCATGCTGCAAATGAGCCACTTATGGCCAAATGTTCGGTCTTCAGTGGGTCCGAATCTCCCTGATGATTCATGAGATGCGGACTGATGATTCCCAATAAGGACGAGATATCCGTACAGTGCTACCCAGCTTCTCCGCACGCGTGACTTCAAGCAAGTGACTTCATTTTGAAGACGAAACCCCCGATGAAGTATGCTTGTGAACCAGAACAGAATATTCACAGCAGTATAGATTCCCTGGACAAGTTTAGAACTTTTCGTTGAATGGGTTTGTCAGTATATTATCTGTAAACGGTCAGGGTTTTATGCGTTCTTCTTCTTCTTCTTCTTCATATCTCCTACGCAGTTTAAACTCCGTGATGAGATCAACACAATGCGTAAGCAGCTTAGTTCCGCGGAAGCCGAAGCTAAAAGTTTGCGTGAGGAAGTCACTTATCGTGAAGAACGTCTACGTCAGTTGCAGACACAACATGTAAGTTCACCGGCCTGATCCTGTCTTTTTTTATTCGAAAGTAATGCCAGTAGCATATAAATTGTTTGCAACTGAGACGAAAATGACGAGGACCCTTACAATCAAGGCTCAAGCTGAATCACTAGCATGTTCCCTAAAAGGAGCAATTTTTTTACCTCACTTCAGATTTCCTGTTGTCAAACTGATGGAACCAGATGTGCTCGTTGTATTAGCTCACATCCAGTTCGCATATTTCAATTGCGAGCTTTTTAATATAATTGCTCTGGTCCGCTCACAGAGGCTTATATTTTGTGTTAGCCCTAACTCCGAAAGTCAAATAACCCTATTCCTGACACAGCCAGGCAATGTAGACTAGTGACAAATCCAGTCCATGGATTTTCCTTCTGGAGTGAAGCAACCGGAATGTTCAAGTCCAGAACAGTAAAGGACCAAACCAGATAGAGTTTTGCGTACAAATCGTTGAGAGTGAAAAGGTCCATAATGGCCTACAGGTTTATATACTGAAATTCTGCGCTCCAGCCATTTTTGAGGACTAAGTATTTGTTTTAATAGACACTTTGCAACCTTTTATGCGTCTTTAGATCTGCAATATGAGAGGTGCAAGTCATTAGGACGGTGCCCGAGTTGTCCGTGGGCTTATGCACCCGTTACTGGCACACAATAAACCCTGATCTCGCAGTTCACATGGTTATCTGCACATCGTTGGTAGAATAAGTGCTGAGAACATCACAGTTTGTTTAACCAGGAAAAGCATTCCTGTGTGCATTTAGTACATGCTTTCAAAATTATGCTCACCCTGACTTCTTGGTGCAAAAATATATATATAATTCTTATGATTGACCTTGTTAGCGAGAATTGTCGCAAGAATTTTTTATCTGAAGACTCCTGAGACATGCAGCCAATTCACTTGCAGATTTTACTTTCCATGAGTTCAATGTTTTCAAAATAAATCCAGCATTCCTCTCAATGGGTTCCAACGCTAATCTTTACATTTTATGCTTGGAAGACGGTTATTCGTTTGTTTTTGTTCTATCGTATTAATCATCTTGTTGTTTCAAGGGATCATGTATCTATTATCAATCATGCCTTTCCGGTTTTTATGGACCATGTAGATGGACGAGCTGACACGACTCCGCTCGATTAACCAGGAGCAAGTTACCCGTTGCAGTCACTTGGAAATGAAACTGGACGAGAAAGATCATGAAATCAAATCTCAGGCGAGCGAAATGGTAATTGACTTGAAAATTTCGTCTTACTTTTGTGTGCCTGTCTCAGTAACACGAGTACTGACTTAACGCAAGCTGCGAAGTAGCATGTGAATAAACTGCTACCTCCAATAAGGCTTGGAGTTTCATAAATCTTAAGTATTGGTTCGAAATTTCGAGTGTATTAGTCAAGTGGAAAGAGTCTACACAAAGTCCAATCTTGGGAACACAGGGCTTTAAGCCATTCGTAAAGTTTTTGTGTTCTGAAAGAATGTAGACAAGAACTGGCGGTCAGATTTATCTTTTCTCCAGAGTTACTAGTTCTCGGAAGATTCGCTGCTTTGCTCGGTGATTCCGGCCTTCAATGGATGACTGTTGTTGTGGACTACACGTGAATTTTTTCGACGCACTTGTTTGGTATTACATTGTTGAAGGATCTCCCAAGCGCATTCGACTCAGCTATTTTCCAAATCACCAAACTAACATGGACCCCATTCCAGGCCCAAGTGGCCTCTAATATAAGGCCTCGATTCAAAGAACCAAATATAGTCTAGCAAAATATACTCATGTACAAACAAATTCGCTCTTGCGGGAAACCCACCTGGAAACCAGATGAAGCTCTCGCGGGCTGTCGAAAATTTTCCAGCAACCTTATGAGTAGTGTATTATGTCTATATATGTATTGCGATATCTCGAATATCGTACAAACTGAAACATGAAGCGACCTGGTACAGCACATTCAGTCGCTTGAAAACACCATAAACGAGAGGTTAAGCTGGGTTCCTGGTGGGCCACCCGCAAAACCAAAATAGTTTGCAAATGAGTGTATTTCGCCAAGCTTGAGCAATTTGGCTTCAAGCAGAATAAAAGGTTGACGAGAACCCAGGGACTGCGCCTACCTGATGAATCCCAAGATGGGTGAAACCGGTCATGAATTGTCGAAGAATTTTCAACAACCTTATGAGTAGTGTGTTACGACCCAATGTTGTTTACTGTTTAGCATAAATCGAAATAAGATAATTTATTCAGTCACGCAAAAAATACTTGGAACTGATTGGGTAGTCATCATTTTCGAAAGGGAATTGCAAATTAGAATTGGTGAGCATAAAAGAAGGATAAACAAACCACCAAGGAATGCTGTTCAAAGACTCAGCGATGGCGGTACATGCCTTGGACACGGGTGTAAAATAGATCTGGAGAATGTGGAGGTTTTAAGACGGAGACTGCGGTTCACATCACATCGGCTGATAGCGTGAATAGAATCGAGGGTGTGGAACTGGCGTGCGTATGGAAAGTGATCTTAGATAAGCCGTGATGACGTGACGTGATGGTGTGGTTGTCAATACATGTAGAATCATTAGCAAAAACCGGGGGTGGGTGGGTGTGGAAATCCCAACCCGACTAAAGGTCACAGCATCCCTCTTACACAGCTATCTTAGCACTAGCTCATCGACACAGACGAACAAAAAATTCAAACGAAGTTCAAGAGGGACCATCAAATGGACCGAACCAGAAGAACTAGACCTTAGGCTGGACCCAAACACATTTAGGTTTCATAAAGGAAACTACTCACAAGGTTGCTGTGAACTCTTCGATAGCCCACGACCGATTTCGCCCTTCTTGGGGCTCATCGAGTAGGCACAGTCCCCGAGTTTCCGTCAACCTTATGATCTACTTGAACCCAAATTACACTGTTTTCGAGAAATACACTCATTTGCAAATCAATTCGGTTTTCGCAGGAGACTCAATCGAATTTCTCGTTTATGATGTCCTCCAGCTGAATGTGCTGCACACATAGGTTTCCCCACCGACCCAATGCTTGTTCAACCACCCTAACACACAAAAATCCAACAGAGATTTAACTCGACTTAGCTGATTGGTTCTCATTCCGCCCTGAATCTCGACCAAACTCGGAGCTGAGTCACTCAGCCTTACGAAGTTTTTGTGTCAAAAGCGGAACGTTGCCCAGCAATAAATCTACCGATTGTCACCAAACTTTTTCGAAAAGATAATTTGTCGTTTGATCATAAGTTCCCCAAAATGTATACGAAGCATACGATTAAAGCGAACCAAGCACGAAGTAAGCAAATATTATTGGAAGCGTATGGTTTGGCCTTACCTATCATCGTCACTGTTTTAAAACTTTCCAGCGTTGCCAAACGGATGAAATTTCTCGCCTTCAGTCATCCCTTGAAGATGCAAACAGTCGCCTGTCTGTGAGTCAGAAGCGTGTGGAAGAACGTGAGATGCGTTTAAGAAAGTTGGAATCGGAAAACGTGAGTTGTTCAGCAGAGCATGTCTAGTATAGTTCTCATCCAAACGGTTCTCGTTCAAATCTAAAAAATCTTTTAGTTACCTTCGTGGAATCTACCCTAGTTCAGATGGCAAGTCACTGGATGCCTTTTGGTTTCATACGTGGCAAACGCAGCAACCTTGTGTGTAGCGAGTCAGCTGTCAAACACCAAACCATTTAAGAAAGTTATCATGTGATTGTCTAGGTTACGATTTATTTCGTCTTTAATGATGAACTAGCTATGCTAATAGCCCATTTTTCTAAACGGTTAAGAGCATACTTACTTTCGGAAGATCCGGAGTTTGAATCCAAGCCCGGCATCTCGCCTACTGCTGTCTAGGCTTACGCAGCCTGGCGGTAACTCAGCCCCCGTGCTTCCTTCGGTGGCACTGCAGCTAGCCACCCAAAGGGTAATACAGCTGAACGATCCACTCACTTATTCATCTATGCACAAAAATGGAGAAAGGAGTAAACTGTGTGAAGTTGGCGACTGGAATACCTATGTGGCACTATTCTTGTAACATTTTTGGAGGCAGTAAGGAACAATATGATGACTACATCCTGATAACCAAGGAATAACAGTCACCGTTTGGGCCAAAGTGTGACGCCTTTTATATAACGCTTACGAGAAGTTAACCGGTGACAACAAAATATACATGCACTTGTGTCTTAGTTATGATTGGTAAAAGAACAACTGGAGATGAATCGTCGTTATTGCAAACCGAAAAATCGATTACGCCATGTTACTCATCTCAATCCTACCCGATCTTTGTGGGACGACAATCAATATGATAGAGACGGACATTGGACATTGAATTTTTGCACCGTATTTTGGGCTACAGGCTCTTCGCGACAAAGATTCGAAATAGTGAGTACTCACCACGGATTCTACAAGTCTGGTATGCACCGCTTGTCAGAACACTCACCCGGATATCGATATCTATTCCTCAACCGGCCATAGCATGAAGACTTATGATCAAATGTGGCAGGAAATTTCACCAAACAACTCAAGAGGGAAATAGCAATTGAGTAAATTTAACATTCGGGAGTACATGATTCACAGCTGTAAAGATGACAGATTCCTGCAAAGTAGTATGAATCGCCTTCAGTTCTGGCTAGGTTTGATCAGGTGGATGTAAAGAGGTCTGATTAGTTGCTATTTAGGTTCAAATGTCACATTCTTGGCCCCCCTATTAAGAAATTGCCAACTCCATTGGGGTGGATGGGCAGTGTGAATCTCAGCACATGCATGGGTGTTTTTTAAGAATCTGGATATCTGAATATCGGTGGTGTGAGGGGAGTTTGAAATTACAGTTGAAAATTCGTCGCGTGATTGAAGTCGCTCTATGCTGACAGACCGGGAGCTTATATGTTCGAAGCGTCGTGGATTTTCATGAATCGCGCACTGCTGATAATTTCCAATAAGGATGAAACAGTGTTCCTCAGCTTTTCGTCATAGATTTGTTTCACTTGGAGGACGAAATCTCAGTACTAGTGAGTAGCCAATTAATTTTGCGTAACTTGTAAAAAAAACATCTGACAATTCGGGGATTATTGGTTTGGGCGGTTATTCCATTTTTTTAACCTATTGACACAACACATCACGAAGTGTTGACTGCTTCCATTAACAAATTTTTGAAGTATGTAGGACGGATATGCTAGTGTTTTTTATGTGTCCTAGTGCCCCTGTTCTTGAATTGTTGAAGTCATTATGGTATAGCTTCTTGCAAGCGTAACGCAAAGTGCCTTGGTTACTGATACTGTTCTTATCGAGCAGATTCAGAGTGACATAAGTTTTTACATACCTTGAATTCATGTATCAATTAGAAAGCGCTCGTATCACGCTCAAATCCCCGAAACTTAGAAACAGTAGCGAATTAGGAGGAGTTGAATAAATCTAACCCTTGGTTTCCCGATAACGTGTTGTTCCTTGTAACTAATCCAACTGCTTCGTCAACCTTGTAAGATTTGCTTAGAGCATGTACATTCATTGATGAAGACTTGAAGACTGTACGCCTTGTCCAAAGGTTGCACGCGACTTCCGTCTTGCTAGCTTGTGAAAATTCTTCAATCCATGGTCAGTAGGCCTTTACCTAACAAAGTCAGCAAAGTGGTCCCACATGTGTGAGTTGTTTAGTCTCCCTTTTCATTTCACGTTTGGTGTTTAGAAAACCATAAATGGGCTGACCTTTTCTCTTTAACCGATATCATACCTATATAGGACATAAGAGCAGTTATTTTCTTCCGTCTTTTCTCTCATAAGGATTGACAACATGGTACAATTAAATCAGCTGTTCTCCTTAGGCTTGGTGTCGTAACCACGCCACTAACACGACTCAACAATTAATCGATCAAAAATTCGGCAATTCACGAATTGATAATCTAGACCGGATAAAATAAGACTACATAGACTCAAATTTTTACAGAGACTTCCATACCAATAACAATGCAACTATTTCCACTGGCCATATAACGAACATAATATCTGAGAGTGAACGAGCACTTTCCTACTTGTATTAGCATTTCATATGGTCCCCCAATCTACTTATCCCCGAGCAGCATGATTTACTGGACGAGATTCATGGATTGCGAAAAGGAAATACGGAACTGGAGAGCCAAGTGGACAGTCTTCGTCAACGGCTGTTGGATCATCAAGATCGACCTGGTTCGACAGTACCCATCTCCGGCATTCCCGCACAATCGGCTCGTGTCCCACCGGTAACGCTTTTATTAAATCCAACCATATTCTGAATGAGGTTTGTAATTTGCCTTCAAAGAATCACCCCTGATTCTTGCAGCACCAGCTGCATCAGTTTCATGGAGGAAAGCGCATCCTCTGCTTTGGAAATGTTGATAGTATTTTTCGCCTGTTTAAGAATAGCTGGTGTTTTGATCCCGTTTATAATCTCCAGCCACCTCTGAGCTGGCTGTCGTCATCAGTTAGATGAATCAACTCACTGAGTATGAATATGGATGTATACTGTTCTATTGTACGTGGCATATCATACAGGTACATTTGTTCCGGTACTGTCAAGCAGGAACCTGCATTTTTACGATGAATTTCCGTGTAGTCCGCGAAATCACTACAACCCCAGCCTATCCTTTCCATAATCTATAATTTATAAAGAAGTATCCAATACTCCGAAAATGGGATTGGTCATCGATCATGAAATAGATTTTTTCAGTAAATAACAAAAGCGGATGAAAATAGTTAGCGGACCACTGAATAATTCCAGCACACACGATGTAATCGGTGAAAAAATACGAGAGCTCGGATGCCGTTTGGCCCTAGACGTGAACATTTCGGACACCAGATGTGAAAAAGAATCATTTTGAACAATAACATGGCTCCTCAGTTCTCGATGTTCAACTCCAATGCCCAGGCTGGGAATTATCCGCCTAATATTAGGCTTCGACAGCGGAGAAATAGCCAAAAAAATTGAAAATTTTGCAGGACAGAAAAGTTATTTTGTATTCACGTGAATCTCATCCGAATACTTCTCCCCTTGTAACGGTACGTGTAGTTAACCAAACAGTAGTCTAGGTGCGTTAGGCAGGTGTATTACGGGCGCTCATCAACCTCCGGCAATCCACTCGCAAGTTCAGACATCCTTGTCACTTTGGACTATGTACTTCGCCTACATGGGTCATCAGTACTACCCTTGTCTCTTATCTGATCCGACCGGAGCTAAAATCCGGATAGGGTAGAAGCAACTTACTACTGATAGGAGCACAGTCTAAGCCTCATGCATCTCTGCGAACTAGACCGAACAAATCCACCAAGATAAGAGGAGCATATTCTAGACGAAGTGATTTTTTGATTCGTACGCAACAAAACAAGTGACTACTTAGAAGTAAGCTAAGTAAATCCATCCAAATTTGAATCCCCGCTGTGTTCTACGCTTTGAAATCTGGTCACACTTGAGGTTTCATTCAAATTCTTCATCATTCCTCAGACCACTTTCAGTTCAACGTCATCCCTCACTGCTAATCGGGAACTGGAACGAACGAGGAAGCAATATATAGAGCTGACCAGCACACATGAACAACTGAAGAAGCAATTTGACGATCTCCAAATACAAGTGAGTCATTATAGATCATAGTCCATGTGTAGCGGGAGTCAGCTACTTAAAAACCGAGGGGATATGATTTTCCAGTTCAGTGTCTTTATGTTAAAGTAGCAAGAAGCTGTGTGTTACTGTATGCGAGAACTCTCCACCAGCAATGGGTACGCAAGTCACAAAACAGATACAAATAGGAGAATTTCAGAGATACGGATGAAGGACGTGTAGGTCAGAAACAAAATAGGGATTAACCAACCAATTATTCCTATCTGTTGACACATAAATTTGTTTGCGCACGCTTTGCCAACATCTCTTCAGAAGTCCCCAGGCCTATGGGGTGCACAATACGCGACCTTAGTATTATGAACTGTGCTCGAATAAAACTAGTGGGCTCTCTATGTCACGTGTCCTGCTGTCAACCGGACAGAGTGAGGAATTCGGTTGTTCAACTGGAGTGGTCTCAGAGACCTATTCAGAGTAAATACTTGAGTGAAGTAATACTTTCTAGATTCTTGTCATCAGACATAGACGTACACGTGGATTACAAAAAACATCCACCGAATATTAAAAAATCAGTAAAAACAGCTAATCAAGAGAGAACGTAACACAGGAGTAAGGTGATTAGAGTAAGGATGGATCAGTGAGGGCAGTGGGGTCAAATGTTTCGTGGAGATCACTAAAAACACGTAACCTGTCTGACGGCACGCAATTTATGTGGTTCCGGTCAAGGCAAACACCGTATCTGGACAAAATGCTGCTGGGAACAACGTTCCAGCTTATGGATACGGATGGCGGCCGCTTGAGCTATATTTAACATCGGTGTTCTTGCCAGTCTTGGCAGTTTTAGACTGCACTCTTAGATGACTTCAAAGATAGTACTGCTATATACGTGATGTCTTTTGTTTTCTAGGTGCCCCCAAACTGAACTGTTCATTTGTCGCACGGTACCTATTATCGCCCAATGTGGAATATGCTCATATGACTGAACTGTAAATTATGGTGCATTGAAATTATCTGATTTGAAAATTTAACAAACTGGCTGTAAATATCAGCACATCTTCAACATAACATTTTCAAAGTGCAGCAAACCCCATATGTTAATGAATCTTCTTTTCAGTCACAGAGAAGAACGTTAATTACATCTGGTATACAACCAGGCGGTCTGTCTGTCCGGTCATTGAATAGTCAAAATGAAGACACTGGTTTCCGGGAAACAAAACCATAAGATTTTCAAAGAATGCAGTGCTGTGTTATTTGAACTCACATAAAGATTCTCCAGAACTTCGATCAGTTCCGATGTCTGCTTCATTCGGGGGGCCGTGGACAGTTTTCGTAGAGCACCCAGGAACAGACGAGTCGAAAGTTGACCTAATAACCCCATCAAACCAATAGAATACCAGATTTGCAGACCACAACACATTAGTGTTGGCTTACAAGATTTATGCAGCTCGGATGCGCCTATCATTTTTTGTGCCCACGTGTGCCTATTGTTTTGAGATACCTGTA
Source organism: Opisthorchis viverrini (assembly GCF_000715545.1). Classification (NCBI taxonomy): domain Eukaryota; kingdom Metazoa; phylum Platyhelminthes; class Trematoda; order Opisthorchiida; family Opisthorchiidae; genus Opisthorchis; species Opisthorchis viverrini. The sequence goes on along the minus strand of NW_008751699.1, from coordinate 158,623 downwards.
CTAGGTGTCTGTGCTTAGTCCACGTAAAAAACAGGTTCGCAGTTTGCTTAGCAGCCGTTTTTCTGATGAAATACTGCTGTCTTATGTGAAATCAGGTGTCAATGTTTACCGGTCATTTAGGATCTAGGGCATTAAGGAAATGCAGTCAAATTGAGACATTAACTCAACATCAAAATGTTTATTCGATCGTACAGGCTTTCAAATTTCACCTGCACTTTCAATCGACTGACCATCGAAACATGCAACCTCCGGCCGTGTGAGAGTGTACGGCGAGCTCTCCAAAAGCTTGCGTAAACAAACTGATGTCCGTCAAGGATGCCCACTCCTTCCATTCTCGTTTAACTTCGTGATTGATGAAATAATGAAACGAACGTTGGAAGGTCCTCGAAATCCCAATATTCAAATAGCCTGTGGCGAAAGCCTTGTCACTCTGGAATATGCAGACGACATCGTTCTCATGTTCGAAGAGAAGGAGAAGGCGCAGGTGTCTTTGGATGAACTGACCGAAGTCATCCCGTCCTTTGGTATGCACTTTGCACCCACAAAATGTAACGTCACGCCCGTGGACATCCAGCCACTGAACACGCCACTTACAATCCAGGGGGAAGCACTCTAATATGTGGAGCATTTTACGTATCTTGGACGTTGTATTAGTTCTGACTGTAGTGTGACAGATGAGGTCAATACACGAATCTACAATGGTCCGGTCGCGTTTGCTAGTTTGAGACACGTACAGCTTCACAGTGGTTTATCCCTGAATCTCAAGGGACATGTGTATCAAGCTACAGTACGGGCTGTTTTTTTGTATGGCTGTGAGAATTGGCCTATTCAAGCAGCGGAACTGAGATGTCTTCAAGTGTTCGACAATCGTTGTCCCAAAATCATAGCTCGTGTGAGTTGGTGTCGGTGAATCCGTAACAAGGCAATTAGAAAGCGCGTTTTGGGTTGTGCAACGGGTGCTTCCATTGAAGAATGTGTCCACCACCATATGCCTAACCATCGTTTGCCGAAGAGAGTGCTGTTTTCAGTCCCCCATTCAAAGTGGCAGGAGCAAAGTGGTTGCAAACCCTTGACCTGGCAGGGGGTGTGAAAGAAATCAATAATGTTTGGGTGCTGTCGGTGCTACTCGCCTTCCAGGATGGGACTGCATGATTCTCAATGCGCCTGGTTGGAGACGCTGCAAGATATGGTTGCCAACCGATGTCAGTGGCGATCTTGTTGTCAGTTTCTATCCAGATTTCCTGAGTGAGTGTCTGGAGGTGTAGGCTCCTCAGAATGATTGTGTTAAGCTGGCGCCCTTCCCCATCCATCTTTATTCTTTTCTTCACAATAAGGCTTTCAAATAAGTCATGGTTGTACGGCAGTGAAGCATCGGCGTTCAACACTGACGTAATGCTGTCGATGATGATGATGTATTTTGGGGAGCACTGCAATACTACTCAGCAGCTCCTGTGTCGGACGAATCCACGATGTATGTTAATGAGTAGTTCGAAAGATTTGAAGCAAAACAGCGTGGTCACCTGGTGTGTTATCCTGCGTAATTTTGGTGTTGAAGCTTCGTCCACTATAGGAGGCACAAGTTAATCGCACTTCGCATGACTTAGATGGACGGCGTTTTTTGGTGTAAGAGGATTGAAAATAATGATACTGAGAACCATAATACAAAGCAAATTAGTCTATGTCGAAAGCTTTGGAGAAGTTGATAAAACCGTGTTCTATCATTCAATCGTTTTGACTTCGTATAGTCCTTCGCTCAATGAGAGACACACTAAAAAGGTCTCTACTGTAAATAAAAAAAATTCGTATTTTACCAAATTAAACGAAACCTCCATTCTTGCTCGTTGACTATATTGCCATCAATCAATCAAAAGCGGACTCCAGCATTTGCATTCACGTCATTTTGGTCTAGACAACCCGGTTTGAGTCCTGGTGGGATTACCCTGATTAGTCTACACTGAATAGAAGTGATGCTAATCATAGTAATTGCACAATGACAGGATGAGTACTTTTCAGACGACACTGATGTTAATTGCTTGAAAGGACACACTGTTTCATGTCGTAACTGAGCGTTTGTTTGCAACATTCTTGTGTCCCAATAGCATGACCAGTTAACCGTGCAACGGAACAACTTGCGAACTCAGCTGGATGAGGAGATTGGTAAGCGAGCTAAATTGGAAGAACGGCTGCGCTCTACGGATGAGGAATGGCGCGCAAAAATGGCCCAGACAGTGAGTTCTCATACTGTGTTTCAAATTCGAAATGTGCTGTTTCTGAAAGTTAGTCACATGAGGTTGCATTCTCTCAAAGAGTCCACAACAGAGGAATATAAATTTGGTCAGTGATACACCTCGTAATGATCTGACGGAGCCAAACATCTGCAATCTCTCATTCCATTTAATATATGCTTGCACTCAGCTAGTTGGTTGCGGCTCACACTTTAGGATATCTTGAAGTAATGTCCAATGTGATGTCCAGAGGTTTGTTAGCTTTTCTGCCGCTCACCTATCCGAGATTGACACAAATTCGAGCTTATTTTGATCGGATGATAGCCGGTGTAAAATTTAGGCCCCCACCATCGAGCTATTTCCCAAATTTGTAACATGAAGTAGAACCACACAGTAGTCTAAACTCCTGCACCAAATACAGCAACTATTCACACTGACTGAGCTTCAGTTTTTCGTCCGTTCTTGATTCTTTTATCCGCAGGAGAATTCCGAACAATCGCGTCGAGCTTCTTTGAAGATAAGTGAACTGCATAATGAGCTTGAACGAAAAGAAGCACAGGTTAGTTTCTCTGAGCGGAATACGGATGTTTCTAGGAGCAATTATTTCGGATACTATCCGACTAACTTTTTGATGTTTCAGATAGTTTGTTTCTTGTCAAGAGACAGGATTCTTAGGGTCAAACTAGAAAACTAGCAACTCTCAATCCAGAGCAGAAACTGGATTCAAAACTATCCAAACATACTTCTAAGATTAATCTGTTCAACCGAGTACTCCGTGATTTTTGTATGGCTGTGCGTAACAACCTGTCCACGGTGCACCCATATCTGAGTGACCAGTCAGAATAAGGGTCAGTAAACTACGGATCGCTCGTACTAGACATCAGTAATTTGATTAAAAAAAATAGGACCCTTTGAACAAAACTGGCACTAGTTGAAGCTTAAAACCACTTTAAAGGAGGAGACTTCGATGTATTAGGAAGAGCCTATCGATGGTGCGATGAAGTAAGCATTGAGTGTACAACCAGCTGATTGTTTACTTGTTCGGTCCACGGACCACACGTAGAAACTCCATGTTGACCGTGACTGTGCGCCAATTGGTGCATTTCATATGACCAAGACGCGCGCATGACAGACGAACCAGATTTCAGAGGCCCCGCTTGTTTTGAGAGACTACGTCTTTTGAAGCAAGAGGGTAGTCAGTCTGATGTGAATTCATGCTGACACACCTGGTCACCAGGAGCGTTGTTTCGGTTTACAGAAGAGCCATAGGGGAAGATTGGCTAGTGAAGGCAAAATAATTAAGCAGAGCGCGACCAAGAGCTCTAAGCAAGCCCCTTGGTTTCAAAAGATTAGCCTTAGATACAAGTAAACCGACAGCAAGAGTCATTGACGGGAATTCAGTTTCATAAATAGTCGTCAAAGCCAAAACTTACGACCAAATTTCCTGTCACCTATGCCACCGGTCGAGTCGAATGCTCTACTACGGATGACCGACATTTGTTCACAGGATACTTAAGACGACAACCGAAGGTGACATTTCAAGAGGTGAGCAAAAACACTTGACCAAACCAATTCCCGTGTGTAAATGTCGATGGGGAAGGAGACGTTTCTGACGTAAAAAACGTTTATATTATTCCGAATAACCGAGTCTTGTTCACGCGTTCTATCTTACATTCACAAATACCACGTAAAAATACTAGTATACGACGCGTATAATGGAGTCAGTCAGTTTCATTATAAACTTCATCAAATGCTGCTGTGCTGGTAACCGTTCGAAGCTATCCTTTAGCTGTCTAGTCTTTGTTTCTCTCGCTTAACATGTCGCAATTCAGTTGGACTGAATTGCAGTGACGTTTTAGCCAACTCCAAACTGAAAGTGATGCACCGTTTCGCTTACGAAAAGGCTACATGTTGTACTTGAATACATTTAGGTTCATGGTGTGTAAACCGTTCTGTTGATAGGGCCGGGTCGTTTTAGAGGGTTAAACACCGCAAAAGTTGATGTGACCCAGTATTCTTCCATGGTTCATGGTCGTGGAAGGAATGATTTTGCTCTGCCGGTGAATCTAATCTATACTGAAAAGCCGAGAAGCACTGTACGACTTTTTCATTCTTGTTGCGAATCATCAGCAGTGCGCATCTCACGAAACTCAGGGAATTTCAGACCGGTGGTTGAACACAACCATTTGACCACGGTTGGCTGATCGCCTACAACGGAGCCACTCAGTACATTAACACGTGATGTGGCTCCCTTGATGGAAGGATGAATGGCGCTGTGAGGACTAATCACACTGCTGATCAGCCGCTCATGGCCAAACGGTTAAGTGTTCAACTACCGGCTGGAGAGGCCCGCATTCGAGACATCCTGGAGTTTTGTAAGATGCGCACTACTGACGACTCCCAATAAGAATGGAACAGCTGTACAGTGCTTCTTGGCTTTTGACAATAGATTGGATGAAATTTTCATTGAACTAATCCACGAATTTAAGTGTTTTAATAAGGTATTGACATTTATTTCACTACTTTCTAAAGGGAGCAGCAAATCCCATAACTTGGCTTTAACCTAAATGTGATTGTTAATACGCTAAGCTAATCGGAATTCACTACACCAAGTCCATGAGAGAACTTTGACGGCTAAAACAAGTCGATGCAAGGGGGTGGTAACCGTAAAGTATGGTTCCATTCGCATCTGTGGAACTGTATCAGAAAGTCAGCCCAGTGCTTGAGTGAAAAATCGCGGAGAACGCCAACGTGGAGTAACAGAATCACGCAAGGCAACGGGCTGCTATGAAGAACTTTGTGATACTCAATACATCAATCACACCCAATTGTGGAATGTAACTGCCACCAGTTAATCGGTCCGTTCCATTCAGTGTTATTTGGCGTCACACAGCAGGGTCGATAGTATACTAACGAACAGGACTCGAATGTTTTCCTGTTTATAAAAAGGAACAAACCACTTGGAGCCAAACTTACTGTTTTTCTGTGGAAGCTGCAAGGGTATCTTTTTGACTTTCAAAATGAAATCAGTATCGACTTGGTAAAAAGCAATCCATTGTAAATTACGGACGGAGTTGTATTGCGATGCCTAAAGGCGCTACATATTTTTTTAGATTACCTGTCTCACCAAGGAACTGGAACGACAGCAGTCCTCGTCAGCTATGCGTGATCGATTGTCAGATTCGACAAGTCAACAGCTTCTTCTAGCCGATCTACAGGTTCGTCTGCGCCAAGTCACAGAAGAGCGGGATCAGGCAAAAGAGCAGTTAAATGTGGCTCTTTCTCACGCCGAAACATCTTATGTTGATGCTCAACAACAGATTATGCTTGAAAAGGTGAGTAATTTGACTTCTATCGCCTGTCGTACCGAGGCCTACCTACCTCTTCTTCGAAAGTCTTACCCTAAATTTCAAAGGGATCTTTAATCATTGTTATAGCCGTTTCGTCAAGGACAGGAAACTGGAAACTGGTGAAAATCATGAACAAAACAAGCCAGACAAGTACCAGCTGTCGTTTTTTCATCACTGAGCGCCCTGGGGTCACGATTCGGTGACATCTGCTACTGCAGCGATTCTTCAAGCGGTTAAGAGACGGCTACGGGAAATAATCCTGCTGTTGTTGTGCAACCAAGTTCGATGTCTAACCATTTAGGGGGATAGTGATTCTGTTCGGTTTAGCGATACCTGTTCACAGTCACTGTATTTGAGATTCTAGAAGCTTTTAGTAAAAGCTTCCGCACTGTTGTTATTCCTAATCCACAAACCGATTTGAATTTTGTGATACCGGCTACACAACCCCACCTAGATTAAAATTATGGCCAATCGTCTCTCACGTTGTAGCTGACGCTGTACGCAGAACAGCAGTCTAACAGCTGCTTTACTAGTCTACTTTTTCCGTCATTTAATGCTTCTTATTCCTTTCTTATTAAGATGATCATGGACGCCAAAGTGTCGGATTAAAAACGCCAATTCAGTTCTCATAGATTTCATTCACCGACGACCGAACCACGTAGGGTCCGGAGGTTACCAAAATGTAGTTGCTGACCAATTTTATGTTGGTTTTCCACTACGAAAAATTTATTCACAAAGTCATAATCCACGCTATATCTGACCTTTTCTCCCTCAACAGCAAACATTGCAACAACAGGTTGCCAACTTGACGCAGACGGTAAGCAACGCCAGTGCAGAAGCTGAGCGCTATCAACGTGAAGCTCGTCAGGCCAGTTCGCGCATACAACAGCTTAGTCGTCAACTACAGGAAACCCAAGACAATTGCGATTCGATTGCCAGACAGAGGGATAACCTTCGGGACCAGTTGGATCAGGTTGTTTACCCAGCGGCTTCGTTCTTTCTCTTGAAACCTTCCCCGTTTCCATAACTGCCGCGATGTGACCGAAGTAGGCTGGGCCATGATGCTCAGACCAATGGTTGAGATCTTAAAATCCCTAACTTAAAATGTTTTCCTGAATAACAGAGCATTGAAAACAGCAGTAGCCACGCAGAATAGATGATGTTTGTGCAGTAATGTATGTATCACATTGCAATCTTTACTCCATAAACCACTAACTTATGTGTTGCAAAAACCTTACGTTTTCAGCTGAGGCGTTCCGGAGGTCGCAGTGCAACCAGTGGAGTTAGTTCCGTCGCCAACTTGTTTGGAATGAGACCCGCCTCCGCAGGACCCGGTAGTTACGAAAACCTGGGCCCGTTATCAGCTTCTGGTTCAGCCAGTCAACTGTCACGTGAGTTGGATCGAGTACACCGGGAGTACGAGGCTACTCAGGGTCAGTTGCGAGCTGCCCAGGATGCCGAGCAGTCGGCGAAAGCCGAGGCGCAACAATTGCGCGAACAAGTTGCGAAACTGAAGAACGATTTAGAACAACAGGAAAAGAAGGTTCGAGAGTTGCAAGAACACAAAGAAGCTATGGAAAAAGACATGGTAAATATCGGCTTGTTTTTTACACGTTTATTGAAATAACTTGTTAGATGAATAAAACTTCAGGTACAACCGAAGGGACCATGTAAGCAGAACACCGAATCCTGTAATAGTAGAATAGAACCATTACAACCAGTGAGTAGTACTAAGGCACGAAATCTCAGAATAATCACATCGGGACGGACGTAAGCTGCGACGAGAGAAAAATAGTGTGATAGTACTAAAGCAAAAGGAATCAGCAAAGCAACTGATTGACGTCACTTTTGTCTAGCTTTCTCAACAGAGTTGTATTAACTTTAAATGGAAAATAGAACGATGCTTTACAACGTGAGCTATCTGACCGCGTATTGGATTTTTTCATCCCTATCTTCGCCATTAAACTTCTCCAGGCCAAACGTCAACAGGAGGAAATGGAACGAACACAATTTCAACAGAATGAGACCAATGAGAAGTTGAGGTGGGCTCAACAACAACTTGCGGACAAGACTAATCAGGTAGGGATAGATTTTTACCCTGTTTGAATACCATAGAAATGAATTTAGTTAATTTCTACTTTCAGGTGTACTCTGAACGCAGCTTACTGAAGTGATCTTTCACGTGGTTAGAAATAAAATGCGTTTTATAGTTTGGAGTTACTTCATACTGCCCGGGTAGGAACCGAACCGTCTTATTTCCCTTCACCAGAGTGAACGTATTCGCTCAGCGTAATGCCATCTTCCGCACAATAATAACTCGGTCCAGTGAGAAGTATATTCAAAATGTGGTTAGCTCATATACCTGTATATGACTTTAAATTCGTTAACAGCCATCTCTCTTTGTTGTGCCGCCAGAGTGGCATCCCATCCGGCCAAATGGTATCCCTCATGTCAAGCATCGAATCGACGTCTGTCCTGTTTAGCATAAACAATAGCTACTCTGAGAAACCATCAGTGACAACTTCGAAAGAGCAACAGATGTCAGTGGTCAAACTCCAGTCTGCTGACAGATGTATGTTGAGTGAAAGCTCTATCAGTTGAGTTGCAGTGTTGACCGGTTATTGGAGCTCAGCAGTGTATATCCTTGGCCGTGCCGGGGTTTTCACTCCGAACATCTGACATGCGAAGCCGAGGGTGTTACCACTACTCTGCTAGCTCACACTGAATGTATCTGAATTGCCACGTCTGAACAAGCGAACATGTTCACGCTTGAGTGGTGTAACTGGTGGGCCCGACGACAAATCAGTAACTATCCTGGTTGTGTCAATCGATTGACCCGCCTCTCAAGACTAGAATGGCACTGTTGACCATCAGCTCAACATCGATTGAAAATTTGAAAGCGTGCTACGATATACTTGGTCTCAACGGCCGTATGGATACCTGTCCTCTTCTTGCGCTGGTGCCGTTTTTCTGGTTTGCCCACTCTAAATGAGGAAGCACTGGTCGCGGGTTTCGTATTAAACCCTGCCCGAACTGCACATCCTTGGTCATGCAAGGATTCACGCTGACACACGGGGCAACTGTATTGTCGTTAGTCCATCAGCGAAAGCTAAAGCCGCCGGAATAATCATGTATGAACGGAACATCACGTTCTGGTTTGACCACAAAGTTTGAGTATCAGTGAAACTCGAGTTCACTACTTTCCCTCTTCAGTGCGGACAGACCGAAATAGTCGCGCCAGGTCAAGTTAATTGCGCTTCAAACAAGTGTGTGATGGATAGAAACTACACAAATCAGTCAGCTGCGGGAAATTAGGTCGTATATTTTAATAATGTGGAGAAAACGCCCGTATTTTGATATTTGGTTCCGGGACCTTAGTTCTTTCAGGCACCACTGAACATATGCCTCACCTTCATTGGGCCTCAGTTGTTATGGTTGCCCTGCTTCACAAAAGATTGTGGGCTTACGCTTCTGCTGTGTTAATGAGGACATGTGGACGGCTTAAATTCGAAGTAAGAACTTAGCTAAAACGCATAGTAAACCGAGGAATGCATGATGGACTGATCAGACTTACAGCCCGGTAATAAACGATCGAAGTTCGTGCCCAACACACAGTATATTCCACATTTACATCTGCTTCTTACAATCCGGACTGCAGAAGCCGACTTAACACGACAGCATTTCTGGTACGCAGTAGAAAGCCGAATGTTCGTGCAACAGACGCTAATCAATACAATGATGTTAAGCTACGGTAGATTCGTAGCGGGGTTCAGAAGTGAGTAGTCATCAAACGCAGATTGAGCATGTCAGCGTGCGTGTGTGTGCGTGAGTGCAATGGATAGAAAATGAGTAACAGAAAAGACAGTGATAGGGAAAACGAGTACAAGTGTGAATAAATGCGGGGCAAATAAACCGGTCTACGGCACCGAAAGTAAAACATGTGCAGCAAACTCGATGCGCCACCCTGTCAAAGGGTAAAAATGTGAGCCCGTCTGATGTGAAAGGCCTCTTTATGATGCAGTTCACTGTTTTCCCTGATTACTGTGACAGATTTTAGGAAAAATGAAACTACGTCACGCACCGCAAACATGGCCATAGACCACATGATATAACTCTGACTTTCGGTAAATTACGAGATAATTCGGTGAAACATTTCTTTGTCATACCCGGCCTGGTCTTACGTTAAAGTATATTACCATTTGTAAGTTCACCTCCTATCATATTTTTCCTGTAAAGAAGCTTGATTCCTAGCCAACTACGTCATTTCTATGACTGTTCATTCATTTCCTCAGGTGGAAAATATCACGCATCAACTGAATAACACCCGACAATACTGCAGTGAACTGGAAATGCGAATCAACGATATGACTCAACGTCTGGGGGCTGCGGAAGCAAAGGTATATTTTCATCTATTTAGATGACTTGCTTTTATTCACAACTGCTTCCGTCAACAACCACATCTTTTGACACCTGTACATTTAGGAAATTTATTGACGAGATTTCGGTGTGTTTTGTTGTCTCAATCAGTTTGGGCTTTTTTTCTCGAAATGGATGTATTTGTTTCTTAATATTTTTGAAAACGCTGATACCACGACGTTCTTTTATCACAAACTTTTGTAATTTTAAGCGGACTTCGATTGATACCACCAATATGTCAAACACTGTAACATATGTGTGATAAATGTTTTTTTTTCGGATTGTATCGGTGAGTCAAACAAGAAGGTGTGAAACCAAAATTACATACTTCATTTTGGTTCGGTTTTAGACTCAGAAGCAGGCGACTGACATGCAGAATTACCAGCAGCTACAAAATGAGTGTAATTCGCTGAGAAACGAACTGAAAGTGAAGGAATCTGAGGTGAGTTGAACTTTTCTATTTAATTTTAGATTGATTTATCATGTGATACCTTTTCTGTGTGAATACCCGTAAAAGGAATGAGACCTTCGCTGCGGAGTTCTTTATGAGAAAACATCAACTGAAAAGTTTCCTTTAAGAAAATATACTGCGATATCTGGAATGTCGTGCCAACTGAAGCATGAGGCGGCCTTTGTGCAGCACATTCAGTCGTAGAATAGCATAAACGAGAGATTCAGTTGAGTCTCTCGTGAAAACCAAATTGATTTGCAAATGATTGTATTAGTCGAAAACAGTGCAATTTGGGTTCAATAGAACATACGGTTGACGGAAACTCGGGGACTGTGCCTACCTGATGAGCCCCAACAAGGGCTAGACCGGTCGTGGGCTATCGAAGAGTTTTCGGCAACCTTGTGAGTAGCTTACTTCATGAAAAATCAACTGAACATGTGCAGGCTATTGGACAAGGAAGTAAAACTCTCAGATGCATCTTGTTCACTGAATATCCATCTTCTCTTTGAATACGTCTTCCTGAACTTTCCTGGATATTCATTGACTGTTACACAATTGCAAGCAAATGCTACAGAGCGACTCCACAAATTTCGCAATAGATCTCACTTTTTAAGAGACGCAAAGCGGATTTACGGGAAAACATACAATTCGTATATCCCATCAGCAGTATCCACCTTTACACCAGTAGATTGGTTTCCCATGCGCACTTCTATCCGTGATTTGCCCAACTGCTTCTTCCTTGGATTGATTGGTTAACTGTCTAAAGGAAGTCTATCAGTCAACAACGTGCTCATTGTTCTCTTGCTGAGAGAAATTTCCGTCCTTTATCGCAACTGCTGGCTCATGTTACTGTGCAATCAGTTTCTTAGATTTAGCGGATAGCAGTAAGTTGAATTGCCCCTCCCTGAAAAAGTTCAGTCATCTAATCGGTGGGTCATTGTATCTGTTTCAATTTCTGGTTACTGCACTATGGTTTGTTTAAATCACAAGTGCACCAGAACGAACAGCATTTAAAAGAATGTATGCATGTATATATGTATGTATTGTGTCCAACGCTGGTATACCACCCCTCCCTGCAGCTGAACACTGTCCTCACTATACCCGTTATTAGAGTAGGGTCCCTTAAAGCAGAGTTTTTAGTCCCGAAAATGAATACTTCCTCTATGAATGACTTGGGCTTAAACGTGGCTTGTCAGGTGTCCATGACAATGTTCCATGACAGCAGTGAAGTTTCCCTGCCTACATGCACGTCGCACACAGACGATACGATCGGAAAGTAACGGAATTTAAGATATGGATAAACCGACGCAGGATAACACGATATTCCATGAGTTCCCAATGACTGCATTTTATTTTATCATTGTAGAATCCGAGCAGTTTGACATAGCGGATTCGGCATTCGCTGCCATACACCCAAAGTTGGGATGCAGATTGATGAGGGAATACTGAAAAATCATTATTGATACAGACAAAGGCTAGGTGACAAACGGCGTTCGGAACAGTTTGGGTCAACGGAAACTCAGGTTTTGTAAAACTATTAAAGGAGTGTGTGATTAGCAAAACCAAACTGTAGTACTTTGCGGGGCTGTTGAGCATACTGTTAAGCAGGTGACGTTGCAGCCAGTCTAGTAAGAAAGCAGATACTCTATATTATCGTTTATTGTTGAGGAGAACGAGCGATACATGTGGAAGGGTGTGCACGAGGAGACCAGGAAACGAGGGAAGCGTCCCATTCAAGAGCATGCGATCACTAGTTTTCAGTCAGTTGAGATGACCTTCAACGTATACAAGATGGCTCGGTGTGAAAAGAGTACGAAGATCAGTTATTGAAGAAAAGATAAGTAAAGTTTAATGCTCTTCAAGGCACAGTAAGCGCTAGAACGGTCAAGACTCGCACGTCAGCTACAATGCGTTCCCTTCATATTCAGGCGTGAAAGTCAATGGCGAGAATGAACACTAGACACCACATAAACATACCGTACGTGCGTAAGGAGGCCAAAATGCTGAGCAAACGCACGTCACTGGCTGTGACCTTACGGAGTCGCAGTGTAACAACAGCCTAGGTGAAAAGCACATCCCTCCGTTCGTGAACCAAAAAATTAACGTCATAATCGATGGTAAAGAGAACTGTGATAGTGAGGGAACAATTTTCAACGTCGTACTTCTGCTTTTTCTCATCCCACACAGTACTTCTGCTCCCGCTCAACGCCATACATACCTCTATGAAACCCGCTCTGCGCTTTCGAACAGTGATGAAAGATTTTGAACGAGATGCTCTCAATTTCTTGAAGGCGATGTATCCCAGATAACGGAGGCGTTCCGCGAGTTCCCTTGCAACCCGACTACGACCAGCACATTGAACATCATGCATGATCCATAAGGGCTGCATAATATGCACCAGATTTCCGATTGACTACAGTTTCGGCGACAAAAGATCATTGGATCACGATACCTGGCCTTTCTAGTTTTCCCTCCGCGTGTTGCACTGGACCTGGATACTGCTGTTGAATTCCTGAGGAAACAAGCAATCCGGAAACACAAACCATAGATTCGTAAGAGACTAGGCCATTAACTCGTGGTCATAACCGCGATCGTGAACGCTGCTGTGCAGAACATCGCCCCCAAGTGACCAGCATTTCTTCCTTGGTGTTCACATGCGCACAAGGAAATTGGACTGGAAGGCTGAGCTCCCGCAAAACCTTAATGCAGGGTCATTAATCACACTACTTAGTTCTTGTCACTTCTTATGTAGCATCTTTTCCATGCGCCCTTTCCTCTATACCGGGATGGTTGAACTAAGCCTTGGGATACCACGTCGTTTACCAGTGTGTATGTAGCTGATTGGGATGTACTTTGGTGGACGCATCCAGCCTTGAATAAACGGCCAGATGTAATTGTCCGACCTTTTGAAGGTGTTTCGGTAGACGTGGCCGAGTACCACTAAACGTGTCAACCTCGGTATCAGATAATTCCGCGCGATCTCCATTCTTTGATGCTGCTTTAGTGGAACATGCGTCACCTCATCGATCAGCAACTGCCTCTCGGTGGTTGTAGACTCCTGTCACTTTGACAGCAAAAGGGACGCCCAAATATGACACAGTTTCTGTTGGACCCAGATGACTGACGAGTTCCTAGTCGATGCAAAAAGGTTCTACTGGGACCGTGGTCACCCCATATCCCCATTAATCACCATCATTCCCGTCTTTTGGGTGGTGAGCGTCATGCCAGCTTTCCCCAGTTTGAACGCAGCAGCTTCAATCTTTAGGGAGAGCCAGCCTTTCAGCTCACACAACCCAGTTGTCAGCGAAAAAACATGTCTGGTTTGGGGGTGAAATTCGTACAAACTCAAACGTGGGGCATGTTCGGTAACTATCCATCAGGAAGGTCACATTCCTGACAGCAACCCTTCAATGCCCGAAATCTACTGAGACTCTCAGCTCCGCTAGATGTTGGCCAGACGGACAACGCCCCCTCAATATGCAGCTCTTCACAGCCTTGCATCAAGCCCAGACAGCCCGAGTCAGCGTTGATCAAGGTCGGACAACACCCCCGCAATATGCAGCACGTCACAGCCTCGCACCAAAGCCAAACGTGTGCGTCAGTATTGGACCGAGTTCAGAGAGTGTCCATCCCATAAATTGCTTGAGACCGTTGTACATTCGCACTCGCTTGTTCGGAATGTAGCTGTTGTGTTCCCTTTTGTGAGTCTTTTTCTCCGGCACTAGGCACTGGAGCGGGTCGGCAGCAGATACCACAGATTGGCGAATCAGCAGATATAACACTATCCTGCGTCAGCTTCATGGGACAAAATGCACAATATATCAATGTACTTACCTGGGTTACATATCTACGCCAGCCTCCAACACGCGATTCTCACTAGCGTTCACTGGTTACAAATACTCAGAATAATGACCAATTCAAATCCATGAGGTTTCCCTAAAAATGGCCGGCTACTCGTCGGACTTTCTGAAACCGCGAACTGCTTCAGTCAAATCTGGGACTTTATTGCCTAAAGGGTCTGGTTATCCAACGCCTGTAGGATGAGTTCCATTGGGATTCTTACACACCTTCATAAACCACTGACTCCGTTTTTAAATACCCATTATTTCTCAACATATGGGTGTTTTCTTCGGAAAACTAATGCGATGAGTTCGCGTGCATGAAGGGTTGTACAAAAACAGCTCCAGTCATAATAAGACAGCAGTCTACGAGTCGGCTGCAGATGTCAAGTATCTGTGGCACTCACTTTAAAACGAAAAATTCATTTCATTCTGAGAACAATTTTAGAAAGCATCTTTAAACGGTCCAACCAACTTGAGGTTGTAACTGAAGTAGATTGCATCAGTCGTCTACCTTGATCGATATAGACTTCTGAAGCTTCCTCTCCCACTTGGGGACGTTTCCTCGTGAGGAAAGATTAGTTGACCAGAAGGCAACCACTGCACAACATCAGAGCTCCGGGTCTGTGGCAATTACAGCGTCACTGAAGACATTTAGAACTGTCCCTAAGATTGATGAAATCCCTGGACAGCACACTGCTGATTTCACTCTTTTTGAGACTTATCCATTCCTCGAATTTTCCACTTGAACATCTGTTGACTTCATTTTTAGTCAGTTGTGAAGCCCAAAAGGTTTATAGGCGGCTGATTGTCACAGTGGTAAATTGATGTATTTCGACTGATGTCATGTCGGTGATGATAATGATGATGATGATGATGTAGTAATAGTTGCATGAAATCGCAAATGAAACCTTCAAGGAATAGCCCCACAAGACGGTGGCACGTAATGTTTTGGTAATGTGCAGTCTAGTAACAATCATTCATTTCTAACACCCTTTCGGTACCTAGATGCCATGCTACCAGGAAAAAGCATGAGATACTGTCAGTTCGTCCAAACCTAGACAGGATAAGTCGAGACACCAGGGTTGGGTTCGAAACACGACCTCCGGGTCAATAGTTTCGCGTCTTAACCATCAAACTATTTCGAAATTAGTCTTGTTGGACGGAATATTTCAACGAAATCGTAATTATGATTCCATGGATCGTTTTCTGAATGCAAGGTGTATTGTGGAATTCATTTCAGATCCAACAGCTGTCTGTTCAGCTAGATCAGCTTAGTCGGGAATATCAAAATCAAGAACGTAACATGGAGCAAATGACTATCGAACTGAGTACCGCTCAAGCACAAACCGCCGATGCCAGAAGAGAAACACAACAACTTCGTGACCAAATATCCCGAAGACACAGCCTCCAGTCGGATCGGAAGCCAGATGAGGACACCGTGCAAGTGCTACGTGAGGAGATTAAAGAGACTTCGGCCGCAAAGCGGCACCTCGAAGAGCAGTTGGATGCGTTACAGAACGATCTAGAAGCTTCCAGAAGGCAGCTCGAGGAGAAGACGCAAACAATTGAAATGCTGGAGAATACTAAGGTACGAAGACACCCCCAGAATTTCTAAAACAACTTAAGCGTCGATTTAATTTGATTTCCAACCTTTAAAGGAAAAACTTGAAAACCTATCGGACAGAACGTTTTTCCTTATTTTCAAAGCGATATCGCTTTTGGGAGTTAGACTTGGTATTATTCACCATGTTGAGGACTTACTGAGTCAGCGCTCATTACTGACGGTAGATTGCATACTGTATAGACTGTATGTTGTTGTCATATTAGCTTTGCGTTGCCCAACAATTTATTGTGGTGTTTAACTTTCTCATGGCACTTGTATCAACTTTAACATTTTTCGCACAAGTTATACTGTTTATTGCCATCCAGTCAACTCCTCGGAGGTGTCAGCAAACTCTTTACTACCATTTAAGTCATGGTTATGTTCCGAAAACGGTAGCGAATATGTAGTCGGATACTGAAAAGCCAAGCCACGCGATTGCTTTGTTCCTGCTCGGGAATCCTGGGGAAGGCTCACAGGGGCCCTTTTTCCGAAGTGAATTCACTCTCTTAACCACGGATCACCGGTCCGCCGACCGGTTCGTCGAGCTAGTGCAACTTCAATTAGGTGTTAAGATTGACACAACACTTCAGTGTTTCAGACAACTCCACACCATATCGAAACAGTTTGCAACATTCAGTGCATCTGGGCAGCACGAGTTTCGATTCGATGACTTGTAAGACCATTGCTCAACCTGGATTAAATCTTTAAACCGTTGCCAATAAGTAATATGGAGAGATGAATGAAACCTCACCGACGACCAACCCTCTATTTGAGGCACATCAGTTGGTGTAATTTTCCGAAGTTGTTCACCAAATTGTATTTAGAACTCATGTATTCCATTTGGATGAAAGAGATTCGAATGTACCTCCGACTAATGGCGCTTCTCCAGTGCAATGTGAACTCAAAAGCTGCCGAACTACTGCCACTTGTAAGTAATATGTGAAGACGGTTGAAAACCTCTATCTGCTACGCCTGTTCGAAGTTCAAGTTAGTAGAGTCCCACTATTTCAATTCGGTAATTTAGTGAAAATATGTCCGAATCATCCACTTACACAAAATGGATGGGAAATTTGAGTTCGGTAGGTATAGCCTTGCAGCTAGTGCGGAAAAGTGCCGATAAATGAACAACGTTGACATCTCATGTGCTTGGTCACACTTAGTCTCATGGTGTGGTGTACTCAGTCACTCACCAGAATTGACCAAGTGATTCATCAAATGCGAACTGCTGCTGATTTTAAACAAGGATGACACGTCTGCACCATACTTCTCGACTTTTAAGCATATACTGACAACTCTCAGGACAATGTTTCATGTGAACTTCGAGACTGTTCAGCTAGATGCTTTATTGCTGATTGTGCCGAGGCACACCTGGCGCGCCGATATTTTTAGAGTTGCAGTTCTGTGGCTGTCTGTTAATCCGTTTTTTCATCTGTTACTTAGTCAGTCACTCATTTCTTGAACAACCCGCCCCGTACTTCAGTATAGTGATTCCAGCTACTACAACTGCATTCATCGAGGATAAGGAGAGTTGGTGAGTGGGAGTCACGCATTGGAGGCGAGGCACCAACCAGTTCACTTACGTAAAATCGCTCTGTTTGTTAAGTGAGAGTAAGAGAACTACGAGAAGACCATAGTTTTGGTGACTGCGTAACGTAGCCATTTATCAAGATACTTAACCACTGTTCTGTCTTGTCGTGGGGAACCCATCCGGGGAGACGGCAGTTAACAATCCCAGTGAACTGCCCAATGAGGGCCTTTATGCTTCGTTCTCAAGTCATGGAATGAACGCCCCTGGGTCATCCTTCGATGCATGGCTTGGTGAAGAGAGTCATGAATTAGATTGTTTTGCTGTATACTAAAACAATAAGAACAAGGAGGACGACTGTGGCGTCTCCAACCTCTTGTGCAACCAAGACTGCACTCGCACCATGGATAAAATAATCTACCCATCCCCATAAAGACTAAAATTGACCGTATATTTGTGAAACTTTGAGTTACCATGCTACCAATGAGCTCCTTCGCTCGGGCTTTTAACATTAGCTTTAACATTAGCTTTTAACATTATTCACAGCGAACAATATTGATGAATGTCGGTTTGCATGCCTGTATATGAAAACCCGGTATTTCTACGATTGGTTAAACAAACCGTGTGTTTTTGATGGGTTTTACCATTCTTTAAGGAGCGATACTTTGATCATTCCTGAAAGTGTAGTTTGACGTTTTCTAATTAGCTTCTAGAGGGTTTTGGCTGACTTGACTGTTACCTTTCTGCCTACGCTGTTTTCTTCTCAACTTTATTTAAACTCCATGAGGAAATTACGAACGGTCTGTTTACCAAGTCCTACCGTTCTTTCAAACGCGACGCAAAAGTTCACTGCCCAGCCAGTGGTCTGTACCAAAAGGGCTGGGACGTGCTGACGATCCGAAAATAGTTTCCGTATTCGACAAGTTGTGGAGGCCAGACGATTAGACCGAGCAGAAAGCCCAGTTAGTGTGTGTGTGTGTGTGTGTGTGTGTGTGTGTGTGTGTGAACAACTGCGAACAATCACATCGAGAAAATTCCGATCCTAGAAACGAAGCGCTGCACGCAAGCAGTACGATTGTTCCAGTCTTACAGAAAAATTCGACTTTTTGCGTTTCCAAACACTTCTTCTACAGTGCGACTGATTATTAACTCAGAAGATGACCGGTTGTTTTGCTAATCTTGGCTCCAAGATTTGCGAAACTCTAACGGTCTTAGAACAATAAGAATATTGATATAATGTCTTTTTTTGATACCAGAGGCTTACCTCATAATTTACGGATGCTTTTGGTCAGTTGGGGAGTATATTGTGTTCTCATCTCCTGCGATTGATCCATTTAGCTCAAGCAGTACCAAGAAGAGATAGCGAACCTTCAGCGTGAACTTCAATCGGCTCGATATCAAATCGAAAATCTTGGAGGACCAGTTGAGCCTGGAACTGGGGCCAGGGGATCGGTGAGTACTGTTTGACTGTTAAAGGTGGTGCCGCGCCCAAGATTGTCACATTCAATATTCTATATTATTATATTACTGTCTTATGTTAGTAGTATATATGCTATCGTTGATTATGGTATCGTAATATTGTATGCTATATATATATATATATATATATATATATATATATATATCAGATAAACCTGATCCATAATCAACCTGAAAATTTTGTTTTCCCAAATCTGAAAGCATCCACTGTCCGCCAAGCCCTTGAGATTTCCCAGGTGTGATGGATGGTTAGCCACGCCATGGTCACCTGTTGTTCAGTGATGGAAACTATATGCGCGTATGTCCCGTTTCCAATAGGAAAGAAGTTTCTGTTTTAAACGCATCTTATATCTTCCTTCCAGTGAGTCAGAGTACGCATATGCAGGCTGCAAGAAAATCAGCAAAGGTAAAATCTCCCAATGTTTAGACAGAATTTCTGGCACTGCCGAACTAGTGTGGCGAATTCATCTACTGTCCTGCGAATTCAAAACTTTCTCGGTTCTTGTTTTGGTTTTGATTTTTCTGTTCAAGTAACACCAACTTCTGAACATTTGTATTAATCATGGCAACCTCTTATTAAAGAATATTTTCTCCTAGATATTCGGTAAAACACTTGGAGCATTTTTGGGGATAAGAGCTGACCGAGATGGCTCAGTGGTTAGAGCGCGAATTTACTGACCGGAAGGTTCATGGTTCGAACCCGACCTTTTCTTCTCGACTTCCCCTGTCTGAGCGCGGGAAACCTGGCAGTATCCAATCCCTCGTGCTTCCTTCTGGTGGCATGGAGGTTGGGCACCGGAATGGTGCTATAGCTAAAAGACAGCACCGCCAAATGAACTTTATTCTCGCCCGAGTATCGTATTCTTTCGTTCCGTACTCCTCAAAAATAAACCATGCTTTCTCACAGATACGTGCCGTTAGAGAAAGAATAGCACCTATCCGCTGTTTGGAGGTACACAGTGTATACGTATTAGACATGCCTTAAGATCGCATGCAGGGCCTTATCGAACTGGTCCTTTTTTTACTACACACTATTTCCTTATTTATGCATACTATTTCACTTTTATATTCAAGCCACTGAAGGTTGAGATCGACTCATTGAAACGTGAAATAGTCAAACGGGATGATGCGATCATTCGCATGGAAAAAGACTGTGTGAGTTTGAAATGATTGTCCTTTTCAACTGACCCTTGTTTGATTGACCAGACTTAGAGGTGAACAATACGAATCTATTTGTTGGATATGGGAACACAGACGTCTTTGTAATGCACAACTCATAAGATTGCTGAAAACTCCTCGACAGCCCACAACCGGTTTTGCCCTTCTCGGGGCTCATCAGGTAGGCGGAGTCCGCGAGTTTCCATCAACCTCATGTTCTACTTGAAACCAAATTGCACGAAATTAGCGAATTTGTACTCATTTGCAAACTAATTTGGTTTTCCGAGGGACTCACGTAGAACCCAGCTGAATCTCTCGGTTTCGGTGTTTCTAGGCAGCTGAATGCACTGCACCAGGCCACCTCATGTTCCCGTCGCTACGATATTCGAGCTATCGCGATACATATATAATTTTATAATGCACTACTCATAAGGCTGCTGAAAACTTCTTGACAGCCCACGACCGGTTTCGCCCTTCTCGGGGCTCGTCAGGCAGCCGCAGTCCCGGAGTTTCTGCCAACCTTATGTTCTACTTGAAACCAAACTGCACGAACTGAGTGAATATACACTCATTTGCCAGTAAACATCAGAACCGAGAGATTCACCTGGGTTCCAGGTGAGTTTCTCGAAAAACCAAATTAGTTTGCAAATGAGTATGTATTCGCTGAACACAGACATCTTTTGTTGAAGTCGAGGGCATTGCATTCCGAGAGACCCCATGAGTCGTAAAAATCCGCGAATTGTCATTGCGGCGAAAATGCCTATGAATGTCCATTTTTATGGTTTTCTTTCCTAGTGATTTTAGTATGGAATTATCCTAGCACGCTATTCTCACGAAGAGCAGTGTGAAGCTTAACTGGTGTACAATGCCAGAATGTAAATGACCGACTAAAACCTGAAATTTACTGTACTGTTATAGTATGTGTACATGAAGTAACAAATTTAATTTAATTTACTAAAATTTGATTA
The DNA here is from genome assembly GCF_000715545.1 of Opisthorchis viverrini. Taxonomy (NCBI): domain Eukaryota; kingdom Metazoa; phylum Platyhelminthes; class Trematoda; order Opisthorchiida; family Opisthorchiidae; genus Opisthorchis; species Opisthorchis viverrini. Next base: position 137,606 of record NW_008751699.1, on the reverse strand, counting down.
AATAAACCGGATACTGAGGAATAATCTACGAACGCAACGGCTCACTGTACATCTTGAAAATTCCAAGGCATCCAAAGTTATCTCAGTCAGGTTTGTCAGAGTTTAACTTATCAGTCTTGTTTTCATTGTTCTGCTGATAAAGTCTTCAAACAACGGTCAACCGTGTGGCAACTTGGTCAAGTACTGGGCTCCAGATTGTCCGCACGTGCCGATGCAAATGCATTTGTGTGAATCGTGACACGTTCTTGGAAGAAGCGATTTCAGGAATGCACAATTCATTAAAAACGGAGCAACACTAAAGATAACACGATATCACTGTTATATCTAATACAAACTACGTAAACGACAACCTATGGTAATGTACAGTTCCTCGCTTTTGAGGACTTGTCCCACTGGCCACGGCGCAGCGTGAGGGCTGTAAAAAACGGTTGGATGCGGACTTGACAGTGTTCAACCTTCATTATTTACGCCCTTTATTGTCGCTTGCAGTAACCTCTCACAACACACAGGACAAGCTCTTGGTGTCTAGAATTTGGCACCAAAGACGTGAAGATTCGTTGCATAATTTGTTGAAAATTCATAAGTATAAACACACGGTCGATGCTCATCAGCCGCGTAGATTGTCAAGGTAATGAAAAGACAAAACAGAGTAGCATTGATGCACAGAAAATTTCGCCGCAAAGACCTGACAATTAACTAGAAAAATAAGGTTCACAAACAGCATTTCGACTCCAGTTCATCTTACAAAATTTATGACCAAGTGTGGAAAGACTAAGGCGAAATGTAGTGTGACGGATGGTCTGCTAATTTACATGCTCCAACTTTACCCAGGGGAACTGGACGGTCGAATGCCTATTCCCTCGGCTGTGGTAAAAATATGACTATTCTCTGTCCTTGATTGTCTTCTACCAACACCTTAAGTGGATCAGATTACGGTAAAAACTATGATTGACTGGTCTGAGCAGACGAGATGTACTCTTGCAACACTGTCGTTGCTTGAGGAACCTTTAGGGTGCCTTCTTATGACATAACTTGTTCCACAGAAGCGAGAAAAAGAACAAGCACCGAAATACGACGTTCGTCTCAACAGATCGTGTGTTCTAAACAGCGACTACTCCATAAAACCAATTTTTCCCTCCTAATTTTGGTGCGCCTGCACGTTGCTATGCCCCCTAGTGTATGTTTGCCATCTAAAGTGGTTTCGCATGGGGATAAATAACTGGTGGTAAAACGATTTGGTGTTTTTTTCCTTCACAGACAATTGTACCAAAAGCGAAAGATTGCACGTTTCACTTGGATGCCGCCCCAGAATATCTTAGTGGTGTATCGGTGAAATCCATGAGACGACCCGACAGAAACCTCAGTGTCTCAGTGGGTATCTGTAGACGACTTAATATCCGAAGAAGTTTCTTTCAACGAATTGAGGGACACGAGAGACAACTTTCCATTTAGGCACCTTTCGATTTATATGGAGACGAAAGAATTCTTTTGGTGTCAGGACTTTATTCAGGACTTTACTGAGACACCAAAACGGAAGTGCTAGTACACTTTGATACGGTTTGTGATTTATCACAGTCAAAATGAGAGAGTTTATGCCAAGTAATTTAACTGACGTAAGTCTATCTCAGCATTTTGTTACCGACTTTTGACACCTACCGATAGAACTATACAGAATTATCTGATCAATAAATCTTTTGTTACACATCAGTAGTGAAACCCGACTCAAAATCCTGCAATATTTAGACTTTATTGTCCTAATTGACGGGTGCACGCTGAACAGTGAAGTTAACAGGCTTGCGGCCTGTAGGGATAATAAGAACTACCTAGGATTTTGTACGATCCCCGCTGCATACAGTTATTCCGTCGCCTTTCCTCCCCACCACTTCAGCAAGAGAAACATCTACGCCGCATTGATGCTATGCAGGCTCAATTACGTCGTTTCGAAGAAGAGACTGGGAACTTGAACAAAGTGCTGGATGAACAGCGTGCCGGGTTGGAAGAGCGCGACCGTCTAATTCGACAGCTGCGATCCAATCAGGTGAGTGGCACGCTGCTGCGATATACTTATCATTTGTTTTTGCTATTGTTTAACCTGTAACTAGCTAGCGACAAATAACGTTTTCATGAGTCATTCAAGCTCGATTGGCCCTTAAGGACAGTCATGGGTCGATCTTTTGACGCTACCGGATAATCGGATTGCCGGTTACTTAAAGGTGAATCAAGCGGCTCAGATTTAATCAAAACAACTTGATTGAGCTTTACTTAACTTGGCAACATGCTGGTGGGATGAGCGATCAATCTAAAGGCCCTGTCATCCAATTTTGAAGGATAGAACGCATATCTACAGCCTGAAATTCCCATTACATTAGTGCGAATGCACGTATGGTTGCACTCCCGATTCTATGAATATTCCAGGCAATGGAGTCAGTCAATCAATCAGCCTGTGGTGGCTGATTCACGCTACTTTTGAACACATTTTTCAACGCTTCTACGGTAGTAGGAACGTCAGAGAGAGGTGGTTATCCACGAAAAATTCTGAACATATACAAAGTAATGTAGATACTAATGGTTCTCAAGCTATGGACTGGCTCACTCGCTTCCCAAGAAACCAACGCAGCCGTCCTTTAGAGTCATAGATTGTCAAACAATAATCGTTCACCACGCTTTGGCACCCAATGTGTGTACATACATACTTTCAGCTTATCCTGCAGTCTCGGTACACTTTTACTCAAATCGACTCGGCTTCTGTTGGCTGTGGTTTGACCGGGTACCTGTCCGTTATCTCGCCCTAGTCTGGTTTTTATTCTGTGTGAACTGCCGACGTAGTACACAAAAAACACAGTTGCATCAAACTTACCCTAATGCAGATGGGCTTGGTTGTTTGATATTAGCCAGTCTGATAATGCATTCGTTAGGTAGAATCGTGAAACGATACTACTACTATTTTCATTCTTGCCTGTTGGAATGTACGGCTGGACCACATGTGACAAAAGAGTGTTCGTTTGTGGCATGAGTGCGTCACGTGACATTTTGACGTGACCGTATGGGTCATCGGGGTAAATGTTTGATGCAAAACCCACCGTATCATGGTGTAACGATCAACAAAGGTTTGCGTGCAGTTAGCGGTATCTTTGTCGGTAGCAGGCGGTTCAATCAGTTACTCGATTCGGCTAGTCTATGGAAAAAATTTTGAATGGGTCAATCATCATTTGGACGCCAGATGCCGATTGCGATTGGCTCTTTGTCCAGCCTACTTGTCTGAAAATCCACGAGAGCAAACTCTTGGTCTAGACGTGTCCTACAAGTCGAATACATTTGAGGTCAACATTTCTCAGCGAGCTTCCTGCACTTTGGAAAACAACCAGACAATCAACTTGGCTAGAATAAATAAGTGCTATTCAGACTCAAGTACTCACCATGTTCAATATCATCTAAGTGCGGTTTTAGCATCAACTAATTATCAACAGAGGCTTCATCCTGCAAGTGAAGTCAGTCTACTTCAAAGCACTCTACACAATGGTCTTACCCCTGTTGGTAATCAGCAGCAATGCATACCTCCCAATTCGAACGCGTTTTCATTTGTCCAGTGGTTAAAGACCATACCGTCCGACTTGCAGCTAGACAGGATTTAGCTTGTCTTGTCCCTCGGCAACTATTTCAGATCATGCGGTCACGTGTTGGCTGACTCCTCGAATGAGTGGAAGGCTCCTGCACCTTGTGAGATGCGTTTTTCTGAGCGATTTACTTATGAGTTGGTTGTAGTAGGAGGATACATGGGATATTCCCAGGAATTTTTTTAGATGCCCACTGCTGATGATTTCCAACGAAGGTGAAACAACTTACCTTTCTCTACTGTTCAGCATAGACCCAGTTTCATTTGTATACTGAACTCGCTGTTGAGATTTCACATTTTTACATCAAGCTGTTAGTTGACTGTCCAATCTTGGAGACTGAAAGCATAACAGAAGCAAAAACTCCTGTTATCTCATCAAGTTGAGTAGTATGCGCACATCTCTAGAATTGTTAGCGTGTTCTATACCCACAATCTGCAGACATTACAGATTCAACTGGATACTTCTAAAGCCAACAAGCGTTATCCGATATGGTTTGTCCTCACGCTGCATCGCCGACGGGTGGGTTACCTCCAAATCGCTTTGCTGACGGGTCCCTATTACGTTCATTATATGAAAGTTAGTACAAACCGTTAGAAAATAGCCAGAAAGTTACCCTGAATTGCTTTCTTGACAAGGATTTTGCAGAAGGTAAGCCCGGTCGACAAGACAAGTTCGGGTCCTCTGAATTTCCACGAAACCCTCGAGAAGGTGAACTGCCCAAAACAGAATCGAGGATTCTTCCTGCCCCCAAAGTTGTTGATTTGTCCTTTAAGAGGAGACATCCCAGTAGGAATATCCTAAGCCAGTAATCCACGCTTGCTGTTCGACTACCACTTTAATCAGTTTATACTGGTTCACTACCACTATATATATATATATATATATATATATATATATATATATATATA
>NW_008751699.1:132191-132758 GCF_000715545.1 Opisthorchis viverrini | reverse complement strand
ATGTACTAATAAAATTAGTTCCAGGGGGTTATTGGACAGGAGGGCAGCCGCTAAAGATTAGTCTTGGCCGCAAGCACTCTGACATTTTCTGGAACATCCCACAAGCAAAAACCCGGAAAATAGAATGAAGCGATGCATGATGAAAGTAGCATAGGACCACACGGCCAATTCCGCGGACAGTTCAGTGTTTCCCACCAAAGCACTGTTCAAGATAGGAAGGAATTTTTCAGATCCCGAACAGAACGAAACCGTGCCAGACTATCTGCAGATCGCCATACCTATTCATGTCGAAACAAAGAAAACTTAATTGAGGAACTTCACGGTGAAATCTTGAAGAGACCTGAAAATTATTCTCAAGAATATCATAGGTTTAACTGAGTCTTTAGTTGCAGCACAATCAAAACGCATTTGATATTTGTGAAGTTTTCGGTAATTACTCTCATTTCATTCTTACGTTTGGAAACATCTGCATGCAACTTCGACCTACTTTGTATCTACTATTCGAATTTAGTAATATTGAGCGAAAAATATTCGCTCGCAATTATCAAGCCCATTCGACACCCACCA
>NW_008751699.1:101539-131092 GCF_000715545.1 Opisthorchis viverrini | reverse complement strand
TATATATATATATATATATATATATATATATATATAATGAAGTGGCAGATCATTCGACCGGACGTTTGAAAAGGCCATTCAAACTATATAACTAACGTTCTACAAGCTCACTGCAGGAATCATACCAGGAAGTCCTCAATAATGTCATGATGAAATACCTCTTCGGGATGACATTTCGATATCCTAACAAGGTATTCCAACGAAGGATTGTATTTTAAAAAGACTACAAAAAACATGGATGCGAGCACAAGATGAAATTTCAGGCTAAGTCGGTTCGGCCTTCCTCAATTCTAGTCCGCTGAAACTTTCAGTAACACCGTTTCCGTGCGATTGACAAATCGATTTTTTGAGAACAGAAATCAATTTAGAAGGCAAGATACTGTTACAGAGGGACTTGAGGAAATATCCGTTAAATCTTTCGTTTATGATAGCCTTAAACCGGATAAAAGCTGGCTCCTGTTTGGGGTGGAGCAACTCCTAATTTGTCGAATTATTTTCTTGGATATTTGGAGTATTCTGTTTGAGAGGTAAATCGAAGATTTTTTCCACCACGTTATCAAACTGTCAGTTTGAAGTTGAGTGTCTATCTGCACATGCGTTGAACTGATGTTCAGGTAAGTAATGACGTCGTTGGAAATTCGGGTGACAAGCCTACCTAAGGAATTCCCAAAGTAGGCAAAAATCTCATTAGTCTGCGTTGGAGTTTCCATAGATCTCTTGGATAATTTCAGGTTCTTCACATCCAAACCGTTTGAATCCGTCAACCTGCTAAAATTGCAAAGGCTAGTTTTTTTATAATCCCACTATAGGTCCTTAACCAAACATGTGCTCACGGAGTCGAGATAACCAAAGTAGTCATCATATATCTTTATGTGCTGAATCCATCTTGACCGTTAACCAGAGGAAGCCTTCTGCCGAGCATGCTCAACTCATCTGCATATTGGTTTCTTGACAGTAAGGGAGATTGAACTAGGGTGATCGGACGATGGATGTGCACCATCTGTCTTTTTAAAAATACCACTATTTTTCGAATTGATTCTTAGAATCAAACATCCAGTGTCGAGCTGGAGAAACTTCGCGCTGAGCATGCCAGATGTCAAGAACAGTTTGACAAGCAAACCAAGCGAATCAACACATTGTCTCAACAGATAGAAAGTCAGTCAGACGAAATTCTGGCCATAAAGTGAGTTTTTTTTAACGGGTAGAATGAACTCGTTTTGGTTTCCACACATTCATTAGTAGGATAGACAGATATGCCCGTTCATTAGCTTTTCGTAGGGCTTGTCATCCTTGTTGGTCTGAAAGTATCGATATTGCAATGTTCCCAAACGTCTTTGTTCTCATCATTGGGCACATACTTGATGGCCTTGTAGGCTTATCTATCTGGTCGATGATGTGTATCGTTTGTGCACTAAAAATTGCCTCCCAATCGTCATACTCAATTTCGCCATTGTCACCATCATTGTCATAATCATTTTTGATAGCAATGTCTCTGTTACTGCTCCACTGGCGTACAATCACGTCGATTTACTTGAGGAAGGCACTGCTGTACAATGAAAATATATAAATTAGGGAGGAAATAGGCCTGGTGCCAGCCTAACACAAACATTAATATATCCACGCATTCAAAATTTATTTAGACGAGCCGGAAATACAAATAAAGTAAGTTTGCCATCATAACTTGCGCGCATCTAGTCGAGCCCGAAAGGAATCTCATGGACTGTATCCTACACGGGGATCATGCTCATGTCATCCACACTTGTCCAACTTCCTTGAGACAAATCATCTGTTGGTCGTGTTATAGTTTGTTCCTGTGAATTTGACATCAAGGAATCCATTCCTCCCGGTCGAAGAGGGCTTTGTGATGCTGGATGCAGTCGTGAATTGAAGTACCGACTACCACCGAATACCCATTTGTCAATCACATCAGTGCACCAGCTTGTACCAGCGATGGTTCTGAGACATTGCCTCCAAAATATCTCAAAATTTCTCGACCCATCGATCGCAATGACCTCACAACCATTGAGCAACACAGCCCGAACTCTAGTCTTATAGCTCAAGACCTGGTCTGATAACCCGTCGGTGTGAGCCTGTCTCACTCGAATATGTGTTCCTTTCGGGTACAGTACTCACATCAACAGAGACTGCCGCGGTGTGTTCGGCTTTTCCTTTAGAGTAGAATTTCTCCAACAAATCACAATAGCGACTATGACCGTAACTATTTCGCAGAAGAGATTATTTTAATTGTCATTTCTAGCCAACTCTTGGGATAAATGAAGCAGAACCTAGAACTGTTAATGCTCGAATCCCGAATTGTTGATCAACCAAACGCAGTCACAGATATCCCACAGAATACGGAGCACCACGCACGCTAGTTTAACAAGGTCAAGCAAAAAGAACCCGGTTGATAAGAACTCCAGGAACATGGTTTGGTAAAATGCCATGCAGAAAAATGCTTCGCCTGGAGCAGCAAAGCAGCGAATAAACATACCAGCATGAATCGACAATCAGACATGAATAAGAGCTAGTCTCACCAGGAACTTGCTAGCCAACGCCATCAGCATATTGATTCAAGTGATGCGCAGCTGAAAGAGATCACCGCAATACGACAGTCAGACGAACAAAGAATTATGCAACCACTTCCAGCGAATAAACTTCCTGACAGCAAGAGATGCGTCACGAGTGCAAGTAGGGAACCATTTAAGTTCTCAGACCGATCTTATTCGCTCACTGTAACAAATAAGAAGTGTACCACCACGGTAGCTCAGTAAATGCCGTGAAGTCCGCGTACAAGTTACGCACTGCCCTTGGGAAATTGTCTGTATGATTCTATCTTCGTCACTACTAGGATGGGTAGAAACCTCGAAAAATGTTATACCTCAGCCGGTGTCGATTCCATTGGTAACTTCTTCCATATCAAGCAGAAGGCACCAGCTAAAGTGCCATTTCTTATCACCTATTGGTGAGAACTGTAAACAATACATTCACCGGTGTAAGAGTGAGGTGATCGTTGAAATACCTTCATGGACTTGAAATGCTCTATGGAATGTCCCGTTGTGCAGACTGCATGCTCCACCATATTAATGACGGCTATTCAAGTAACTGCATCTCTCTTGCGCTGCTGTGTGGCCATAAAATGCTATTGAGAAAGAGTAGTAACAGAGAGAGAGAGAGAGTATGGGAATGCTGTTCAAAAACATTCGGAGGCACTTCGTTCACGCAGCCAGAGATTTCAAGTCAGGTTTAGTAGAACAGCGCCGCTGAATACAATTTATGATCACATTCCAGTGTATCTTATCACCAGTTTGCACAAGTGACGCTTGTGGTTTTTATCCCCATCGATTGGCCAATCAACGCATGCAACTCAATGAAAACGACAGCCCTAGCCGTTGGCCTGAGTGCGCGTAGTTGACAACTGGCCTGATAGTAGTCCATGAACCATTGGTAGTTCATACCGAGTGAGTGAGGTGTACGCTTGGTGGAAAACTCGGATACATCACGGTGGCTCATACGAAACTGCGTCTCTATAGACCACCTTGTCTTTTGAGTTACCATATTCTTGTAGCGTCACGCTAGTTAGTCCATGCTTAGTTATGCCTTCTCTGATTGCTACTCTATAATGCACAGCTCACTTCGGTTGGGAGCATCCGCATTTCCTGCTATTCGTTTTTTCCGGCTCGTCCATACTCATTAAAAAACAAGCGGCAGAATCAAGAATTTCGCTATATTTTTGAACATTCACATTTAATCAGTTCTGATAAGAGCGGAACTCGGATGCAGAGATGGACTTGATCAACCAGCAGCCTGGCATCCCGTTAGGATTTCTAAGCTAAAAGTGATGCGATTTAGTTTGCTCCGAACCTCGCAAATAGCCTAAGGCTTTGGCAGAATTGTTTTCCTGGAACAGTTTGGATGGCTGACCGACGACCAGAAGAACTGGGTCCTCTTCGCCTAATCGTGCTGACTTACAGCTCTGCGCTGCACTGAATACTTGGTGGTTTTCGCTTGGTAGCTCCGGGTATTGTCTGTCTCCTAAAAGGTCTACGTTTCTCAAACACACAAGTACACTTCTGATGGTGGGCGCTCAACCCAATTTTTGCCTTGAATGAGTTCTCATGGAGATGAGACACTGATCCATCGCTGTATTCTGAGGTTGACCAACTAGAGATGTTCGGAAATCCGTTCTGAGTAAGAACACCAGGTACCAATCACAAGGTTAATACTATCGTTCATGCAAGGACATTTATTCGCTGTGTTCGAACTAATGTGCACCTTGCAGATTCAAAACGCTAAGCTGTGTCCAGTGAACTTTTGCAGACCAAACAACATCTCTAATGCGATCGCACCAGCCAGGTAATAATGTAGATCAGACATACCCGAGAGTCTACTGTGTAGCAGTTGCTGTCAACTCATTCCACCAGCTTCGTTTCGTGACTTAATACTCACGCTTTAGAGATCACGAATTGCTACATTTGTCGAGTTCTTATCTTACCGCGCTCCGTGTGTGAACGCTTATTCAAACGGCCTATTGATAAGACGCTGCAGTCAGGATAGGTCGGACGTGTGCACGATACATATAGCATGATGGGTGTGCATTGCAGAGATGGTTGGACATCGATTCCGTCGGATGCGTGAATTCTTGTTAGACCCAAAACGCATTCGAAGAAATATCAACATTCAGAAGGGGCTTTGTGGCTCTGTAGTGATACAATGAATGGAAATACAGAGAAACATAGAACTTTCAGATGGTGTTGAAAATGTGGTCGTCCCCTTGCCGATTGAAGTGAGATAATTCAGTGGTTAAGCGCGAAATTACTGACCGAAATACTTATGGTTCGAACCCAATCCCGGTATCCCGACTGCGCCTGTCTAGGTTTTGGCATCCTGGCAGTACTCCAGACATCGTGCTTTCGGGTTGCATGGCAGCTGGCTTCCAAAAGGGAGCTAAGGCCGAACGACTTTTTGTTATTATATTTCATGCCGATCATGTGGGTTTTTCGGCATCAGCCGTGAGGTCAACGGGGATCGCTGAAACACGATGAGCAGGCATTCAACTGTAGCTAGCTTGTCCACCAGTGGATGGTTTAGTTTCACCTGATTTCCGTTGTTATTGAACCTTCTCTAATTAATGGCGGATCCTCGCTGTTACCGAAATAGACTCGTCTGCATACCAGTTTGGTTTTGGCGAGAGGAGTGGTTCCAGCAACCCTAATGAGCAGTGTATTACATTTATAAAATAAATGTGGCAGCTACAACCACTGTACGACAAGCACGCGGTTCTTACAGCTGGTAATGATGGTGATCTATATGTATCGCACAACTACTTCAGGGCCCCTCGGGGCTGCAAACCAAAAACTACTAATCTGAAACTCCTCGAAAAACGAGACACTTCCCGCGAAAGCTCGCACTAGCGCTTCCCATCGACCGGGACCTAACTCCTTTCGATAGAGGCAACACTGGAAAAATCTAGAGACAATTTAGTCCATGACTGTTTTCGGAAATACTACCGTGGTCTGTCCATAAGGGTGCATGTTTGAAGTGTGACAGTACAATCAACTAGGCACACATCATATTCTGTGAGTAAAAACTTGCGAACAGAATGTGAAATATTTCAGAGTGAACTATTCACAGGAGTTCAAGTATTGTGAACGTACGTAAAGTTTCATAGCAAATAACCCTTTTTTGCTAGAGATGGACTTCGGCGAATCTATCCCACACTACTGAAATGAATCAGCCAAAAAGCCCCAAGCACAACTACTGATCCGAAACAACTTTCGTAATTGGTTTACTTTAATAAATGAATTCTACTGATCGGTTTATTCCTAAGTGACATCGTTCTGTCTCCTTTCAACAGGTTCTATGTTCTCCATTTGATGAATTGCCTTAAGTTATCTTGTTGAAAACTGCAAGTATCAATTCAGTACCATTTTTAACAGAGAGTCACCAAAGACTAACTCAGACAAAGTCATTTGCGCATCTACGACAATGCGTTACCTGAAGACAGCGATTTGTAGTTCCAGATGGCGGTCCCTTTATATATATATATATATATATATATATATATATAATGTGTGGGACCGCTTGTTGGGCAACTTCTTTAAGTTCATGTAAACTATTTATACCTACGCTTCACTTTGTGAAAAGGAGGCAAATATTGCGTTGATGGAATTGACTGCTCCCAAAAACGCGGCTTCCAATCAAGCTCTGGACAAGATGCGTACCGAACGGGACCAACTTCAAATGCAACAAAGACAATTGGTATGTGCACTGTGCCTCCATTATGAGAGCTAGGGGTCACATTGTTTGCTCGTCGAACAGAATACACCCACTGAGTTTTATGTTGTTTGTAGACTTGGGCGAAGAATGGGGCTTCTGTCTAATGGGCATGTCTTAAACCCATTGGAAAGTGTTCTGTCCAAATTGGGTGAACGACATACTGTTGTATCAAGTTGGCACTTGCTGCTGGGGATTTTCTCCGGGTCCCCCCTCTTATCCATCGACCAGTTTTAAGTTGTGTAGGTGAATAAACCACGCAGTAGTTGAGTCTTTTCTGATTCATGTTACCATTAGTCAATACGTGGTACACACTTGCCCAACTCAGAGTTGCGTAAACAGAGAGGTGGCCAACCCTTGACTTGGCAGAGGAGTATGAAGGAGATCACAAGACGCTTGGATGCGGTCGGTGCTATTCGCTTTCCAGGATGGGGACCGCGTGATCCTCACCGTGCCTGGTTGGAGACACTACAAGATATGGCTGCCAACCGATGTCAGTAGCGTTCTTGTTGCCAGTTTCTATCCAGATTGCCTGAGTGGATGTCTGGAGGTGTAGGCACCTCGGAATGATTGTGTTAAGCTAGCACTAAGTCCCTCCCCCATCCACCTTTACCCTTTTCTTTACAATAAGGCTTTCACATAAATCATAGTTGTACGGCAGTGAAGCATCGGTGTTGAACACTGATGTCATGCTGTCGATGATGATGACGACACACTTGTACAGAATTGTTACGTAGCAGAATCGGATGTGGTGTCTCGTGCTCAGAAAAATAAAATTGGCGCGCAAACACTCGCAAGCCTGCTACTAGAAATCGGCCGGCCTAATTATGATGAAATGCGGCGTGAAATACACTGTTGACTCGAAATATCTATTTTTATGTAGCCGCTACAAGCAAACCGAACCAGGTAAATACAAACGAGGACTCCAATCGCATGGGTGCGACATTCCTTAAGAATAATCCTGACGCCTGCAGTTTTTTCCGGCATTCCATCTTATTTTTTCGATTATGTTTGACTGGTTGATGCCTAGATTGTTGGATGTTGTCAATGAGACAATCCATGAAATCGACCTAATTTGCTATATATATAGGGTTGCATCCAGGGCTAACCTAACTGCTGGACTAGTCATTGGCCATAGTGCAAAGTCAAATTCTTACGGTAAGATTTCTTAGCAGAGTTCTACTCTTGCGTTCACAAGGGAGCATGTATGTGTGGAGTATTTGCGTAGAAGAGTTGCCCTTTGCAATCCCAGTCTGCATTACCCTTGTACTATGCCACTGACCTATGTTTATCAACTTGGTTCACAACTGACCAAAAGTACTAGCGATCTGCATTATCCGAATTGGTCGAAGGACGTAGAACAAACACTGCTTCGACATACCGAGGACCGAGGAGGACCGGTTTCCTCCTAAATTGAAGCATCCAACTCCAAGGAACAGGGTTAGATATCCTCCCCAACTACACACCTTTCTCGATATATTTCATTTTGTGGCTCAAAATGACCTGCTTGCAGACCTCCCACATTTTTAAAATGTTATTTCAGGCGAATACGCGGGCTATGTTAGAGGAGGAAAAGAAGTCGAGGAAATGATCCAATCGAGGAACGGCATCTACCGAAACTTTAACCTGAAAAAGAAAACATCCACACAGGATTCAAACTGTCACAACTGAGACGAAATTCGAAATCACAATGCTTACGTTAGTTATATCTCTTATCTTAGATAGCTGGTAGTAGAGTAACAAAATTTCCCCTTCCAGTTTACGGATTTTCCAGGCTTCGTATTTTATATCCCCTGAAAACTCAGCTCTCTCTCTCCCTCTCTTTCTGGACTATGTGAGACAGTTAGTCAGGAGACAACCATTGAACCATTGAACAATTGCGCAATTTCCTGTACATACTTTGGAAGCAAAAAACAGTATATCTTTTATTGTCACTGTTATATTCGTAAGCTGCCTTCAATTCACAGTCAGCTGAAAGTCTATTTTCACTTTATCCCAATTTGGTTTTGTTCCGCAATAAAACACTGTTTTTGATTATATATTTACCATATCATGCGCTTAACACACAATATTACCCAATAGATACTTATGTGACTTTCTTCTGGCTATGTATAATATAATACTCGGTTATATGTCGCGCAGCTTGCTTCCTATCTCCTTACTGGCGCCTTGTGTTGCGCATTAAGTGATTTCCTGGTTGGTTGAGTTGTTGATGTTGTGTGAAAGAAACCCACTTTCGCTCGCCTATCTAATCGAGAGTGTTTCAGCACGAGAATCCAGGTGGATGTTGATAATGTGAACTATGGTGGTTCATGCCGGGTTTTTTTAAGTCCGTTTATGCAGCCAGGACAGCCATTATGGTTCCATATTGATGCTACATCATTGAACCTATCGATCCATACTGACCTATCCAAACTTCGGCAAAGTATTGGCATGTGAGCTGCATTCGGTGGTGATAGTATAATTCGGGAAACAGTATGTTAATTGTGCAAAGCCCTTTCTCGCCCCAACCTGTTCGCCATCTGGGGGAACCACTACGAATTGCGCGCGTTGACGCCCTTCTTGCTACTACTGATGGGGATGAACATGATAGGGAAGTGTATAGGCAGGACGAAGGTGAGACGAGTTTAGAATGTAATGAGACACCAATATGGTCCAATGACATTGCCACTTTACGTAACAGTTTGGTTAGCGTAGTGTCTCGTAAAGTACTAGACTTTATCACCTAACGTTTTGAGTAAACTTTGCTTGCAGCGAGACAATGAAAATCACTTAGACAACGAAACGCGTGACATCTGGTGACCGAACAGTTGCTTATTAAGGTTTTCTTCTACGCTCCACCATCTTTTCGGTGGCAAATGTACCTTTCACAGTTGCCGCAGTTCAACCATGATGTATGCACTGTGGACAAAAGTGAAGACAAAATCGAAGCACAACTTTTATTTAGTGTTGCATGAAAGCGGTACATGTTTACCGCTGCAAAACAGGAATTTTAGTCCTCCATACAAATTGATGATCAAAATGGTCGAGCAGTTAAATATTACCTTGCGAATCTGAATCGAATTGAAATGATCGGAAGCTACAGCGGTGTAAAAATCAACGATGACATGATATTCTGTTGACCATAGCTGAGTAGAATCAAAAATATTATTCATCAACACTGTCACAAAATGGAAGTCAGATATAAGAATTCAAATCGATCTATTATGCCTTCGCACACCCATCGCATGAAATGTACAAACATCTTTTTCAGATAATTTGGTCTATGAGCGATTAGTGAGTTTCAGATATATCTGAATGATCGTCTTGTTCCCCACCGATGCTATCTAATCCAACTTCTTCGTAGTCTTTCTCCAACGCTGCTATATCCTCCCGGGCTTCGCTAAACTCTCCTTCTTCCATTCCTTCACCGACATACCAGTGAACGAAGGCACGCTTGGCGAACATCAAATCGAACTTTTGATCTAACCTCTTCCAAGCTTCCGCAATTGCAGTTGTGTTGCTTAGCATACACAAGGCACGAGGTACTTTTGCCAAGTCCCCTCCAGGTACAACTGATGGTGGTTGTTGGTTCAGACCTACTTTGAAGCCGGTAGGACACCAGTCTACAAAATGAACGGAAGTTCGAGTCTTTATCTTATTAATGGCAGCATTGACTTCCTTGGGAATAACATCTCCGCGGTAGAGTAAGCAACATGCCATATATTTTCCCCGGCGTGGATCACATTTGACCATTTGGTTCGAAGGATCTAGACAAGCACTTGTGATCTCCGCGACTGAGAGCTGTTCGTGTCTCGCCTTTTCAGCAGAGATTACTGGAGCGTAAGCAGTCAAGGGAAAGTGAACCCGTGGATACGGGACTAAGTTGGTCTGAAATTCCGTTAGATCCACGTTTAGGGCACCTTTGAAACGTAAGGATGCGGTAATGGAACTCACAACCTGTCCTATAAGTCTGTTTAGGTTTCTATACGACGGACGCTCGATCGCCAAATTTCTGTTGCATATCTCATAAATGGCTTCATTGTCAACCATAAATGTGCAATCAGAATGCTCCAATGTCGTATGAGTTGTCAGAATGGTATTGTACGGTTCAACGACTGCCGATGAAATATGTGGCGCTGGGTAAACGGCGAATTCCAGTTTCGTCTTTTTACCATATTCGTTCGACAAACGTTCCATCAGCAGCGACGTAAAGCCGGAACCGGTTCCACCACCGAAGGAGTGAAACATTAGAAACCCCTGAAAACCCGAGCACTGATCGGTCATTTTACGGATCCGGTCGAGAACTTTTTCAATCAGGTCCTTACCAATCGTGTAAAATCCACGGGCATAGTTATTTGCCGCATCTTCCTTACCACTAATGATTTGCTCAGGATGAAACAGGTGGCGATAGACACCGGTCCGAATCTCGTCCACCACCGTTGATTCCAAATCGACAAAAATCGCGCGAGGAACGTGTCTTTCGCTACCAACTTCACTGAAGAACGTCGCAAACGAGCTACGATCATCTTCCGGTGAGGATTCCGATATGATTGCGGTGCCATCGGGTTGAATCCCATGCTCCAAACAGTACAGTTCCCAACAGGCGTTTCCAATCTGTGTTCCTGCTTGACCGATGTGGACACTGATGCACTCGCGCTTGAGGAGTATAGATGATTATTCGGAAATACAGATCAACTTACCATTTCACGCTTGCTTGGAACCAATTATAATGATCGGTCGAAGCAGTGCACTTTTTAAACACATCTGTGTAGTCAAATGTGACCAACCACTAGGTCGTACAAAGCGAATGCGTACTGATTGGTCGTTGACCAGTCGGAGCACACCCTGTGTCCACAGTATGCCACTGCATTCTGGTGATAATGCACGAGGCTACCCGTCCATGTTGTGTAGCTCAACACTTTTCTTCCATTGCCAATTCAAAGATCTGATGCGTTAATGGTAGCCCCTTTGGACTTCAAACACCTTGTACTAGCCAGAATGATGCAAGATAAGCAGAACACTGAAAATTTCTCAGTTGATTTAGGCTTTACGAGAAAAATTTGGCATCACAAATCTTCCCCATTGATGAGAATGGGTGTATCGTATCATGACAAACTTCAAGGGCTCTACATCTGGTTGCTAAAAGGTTTTGAATATTTCCACCTGGCATTTATATCCAAAAGACAAGTTGTACTGAATTCCATGTATCTTAAGTACTCTATGCTCGTGCTGAATAAGGAATGCACGCCCTTTGACCACCGTAGTTCGGCCGAGAAATCTCAAAACCTATTGAGCTCACTTCACATCTCGACTGTCTGGACAATTTTCTTATTATATTAGTTTTGTATTCCTTTCATTTGCATACTGTGATTGTTAGTGTGCGGCCATTCGATACCCAGAAATTTGGCATCGTCCTCTTACCCACTTATGTGGCATGCAATGCTCTATTAAGCTT
Organism: Opisthorchis viverrini; assembly: GCF_000715545.1. Classification (NCBI taxonomy): domain Eukaryota; kingdom Metazoa; phylum Platyhelminthes; class Trematoda; order Opisthorchiida; family Opisthorchiidae; genus Opisthorchis; species Opisthorchis viverrini. The sequence goes on along the minus strand of NW_008751699.1, from coordinate 119,382 downwards.
TCCTCGTTTTCGTCCTTTTCGCTCGTTTAAAAACAGCCACATTCAAAGCATTTATACGCCCAATGCAGTGATTCACTGAAATCGTGTCCAGCCTTAACTTCGGTCTCTGAAAATAAAAAAAAACTCATGTGGAAATTTACGAAGGACCATTGAGGCCGGTCCATATTATGGATGAAAGTTGAGAAGTTTTAATCACTTTTCATAAATTGTTTATTTTCTGCATAAATTCTGTCATTTTTTGCACAAAATCTCCATCTAACTGTCGAAAAAAATTAGTTGAAGGTTATGACGTTTTTTAAGGGTTTTGTGATGTGTTTGAAGAATCGGCGACAGAAACCTAAATGTCTTTGGGGTGTGACATTGTCTCCAGGATACTCACCTTCTGGTCAATCGTCAGACGCTCGTTTATTCTGTGCGGTTAAGCTACCCTCCTGACCGGAATTAGGACATTCAAGGACAGGCTAAGCAGCATTGGATGCATTTATGGTCAGCCCTGTTCTGAATCTCCCATCAAACCAGCCTCATTATCGAGGCAAAAGACCTGTTGTAAACACTGTAACCTTTCTAAGTTTTGTATTGAGGAGCCCACTAAGCTGACGGTGTATACATCGGTTGTGCGTACGCACTACTACGCTCCACAATAACTCACTGATGATGTCACCATGATTGGTGATGAAACGTTTGCAATCAAATTGCCCAGCTCAGCGAACAAGCCAACGACTACCAGTTACCACTATAAAAGTGCAAGATTGGCTAGAAAATATATCAACTTAAGCGCTTTTCGGCAATAAATCCGTCAATTTCTTACCAGAATCCCTGGCGTCTGTGATTATTTTCACAGTAAATTCTTACCTACCTTAGTCATCATCATCATTATCATCGACAGCGTGACATCAGTGTTCAACACCGATGCTTCACTGCCGTGGTGGCTTCATTTTATTGAGACGAGCACGAACCATGTTGAACATGTAACAATTCGTTACAACGTATGTACACGCTATCTAGGACAAAAGCCACCGCAAACGCCATCTGCCTTGGGCTTGCCGATAGCCTAAAACTGTGTGGTCAGTTTGGCCTCAGCTGGGTTGTCCTGACCCAGGCAGGATATAGCGTCACCCATCCTTCAATCACGGAATCCAAATCACGTTGACACATTTTGACTGGCTGCTCGAGTGAATGCCACACTCATCACGTGGATTACTTCCTCTCTGAGCTACTTACAATTTGCTAGTAGTGAAATAAAACTCGGGAATTTTCCATTTCTATTTCACTGTCATTGAGGTTGCTCGAAAGCCTAAGGGCGCTGTAAAGCGGTTTCTTCTTTCTTCGAAAGCATCTCACGAAACTCTAAGAGGTTTCGTGCTTGATGGCATCCTATATAAAAATCTGTCTATTGTACTCACCCATGGTTGTGAACAGATAATCAGACGGATAATCTCAAGCGACGTATGTCGAATTGATTGATCTGGTTTATTCACCTAACGAGAGATGTGGCAGCTCGTCGACTTATTTCCAAGAGAGTCCAAGTACATCACTGCTTAGGTTTGACTGAGCAATACGATGCAAGGGTTAATTCAAAAAAGCGAAGATAAACTGCCTTCGATCTAGCTTGCGGTCAGTTGAAGTCATTTTGACTGCCATCCGCTCAGTACCTAGAGAATGAATACACGCTGGTCAGTTTTGCTGGTGTGTGTATACAGTGTCCTCTTGTACTCTACCACGGATGGATTTATGCGCATGTAAGTTTACCCGCGTCTTGTTCGCACGTCAGACGGAAGGAGGATGCAAATATCAAGGGCAAGCGCAAAACAGCCGAGGTGGTATGAGGGATACCGATTTCATTCTTTGGAAAGTAGGCAGTTTCATTGACCACACTAACTGACGCTATAGAGGCGTTGGTTGACAGCGAGGACAAGCATGGGCTATCCCTTACGTAGCACGCAACTATACGGAATGATAGGGTCCGAATAGGATTTCGCTAGTTTTCAGCCGAATTCGCTCCTTAGTAGATGCGTCATGCTTAGAAACTTATCAGTCATCTTACTCATTGGATCATGGGTTAGCGTGCGACAGGGAGTACAGTTTGACCGGGTTCGTGGGCTATACCGGTTTTTAGGAGTACCTTATTGGGACGATCTCTGTGTTTGCGTTTCCTCACATCCCGGATTTGGGGCTAGAAGCCGAAAAACCTTACTGGCATATCTACCAGCACTCTACAGTTCAATGAAAAGTGCAACAAACACTTCGATCGTCCACTGGAGTTGATTTACCCAGTCTGTTATTTCTTTTTTATTAGTGCAAGTTTCGTTTTGATACTATTAGCCTAAATGTCATTCAAATCTAACGTGCGATTGTAAACTAACGATGGTTTCTATATCCGTGTCACGTGCAAAGTGTGAGCTGTAACACTTGTACGAAAAGGGCAAAATATTTCACAATTTGAAGGCATTCTGGTAAAATCAAATGTCTGGTGTCGACCGGGCAATGCCGACATGGAAAGAAAGAATATTTCAAGAACTAATCAGATATCACATGCTATTGAAAACTTGAACCACCATTGTACTCTCATTTGAAAAGTTTAGACATGAGAAATAGAAGGAAGCACTCACTGACTAAATTCGTCCACGTCAGGTTGTTTGGAACAACATAAGATGAGGGATAGGAGACGTGGTGGGACTTCTCGTGAATGATGTAACATGTACCGGTAACAAGCTATTTGCGCACATACTTCCAAGTCATCTGTCAGGGTTTGTTTAAAAGCAAAGCTCATGCTTTCATGCACTCACTTCCTACGCTTCGCAGAATCCTTTCTCAGCAGAAAAGTTATGCGTTAAACTTAATCCGAAAGAGACAGGCAAACAGTGCAGAAAGAATGAGAATTCTTTCATACGACCGCCAAAAAACTCGGTGAAAAAGATCTTGTGGTGCGTTACACCATTTTACTTCCTAGGATCATTCTTTCAAGGTCGCAAATTCTGACAGTAAGTTTACCTACCTTGGATAGAAGAAGTAGTTACATTTCAAAGTGGAAGGTTAACTCTACCTATATTACTCAAAACTCTAATGGAAAGATTTAGCATATCCTCAGAAGTCACCCCTTTCGCCTGATCTGTGTGTGAGATGTAGGACAGACATGGAAGTACGATTTAGTGTACGGACCAACAAGTGCTCCACTAAATTGCTGCTCCTATGTGAAAGTGGCGCGGCACGTTGAAGGCCATTAAAGGATATATTTTCATTGTTTTCACCTGTCTGCATTTTGTCCTTTACCTTTTTGAGTTACAACGCTTCTCAACATTTTGGACAATTGTGCTTTGGACAAAAGTGCTTATGTTTGCGATTTTTTAAACAATAGAGCTTTCAGAAATTGTTTCATCGGAGGACGGAAACCAATTAGAACTGGGCTGATGACGGGAGCGTCAATCGACCTAATTTTTGTACCGCATGCACTGTTTACTTGAAAAATGTGGAAAAAAGCTGTGAGAATTGTGTTTGGTCTGTATCTACCGTGAACGGTCCTTGCAACGAGGTAACATCTTTTCAATGCTGTGATAAATAGCGATGGTACAAAATATGAAATTACGTAGAAATACCGGTAAAAGACTCTTTCAGACGCAAGACCCGCAACATTTGGTCTGAATTCCCTCCACTAGCTGTTAGACGGAACGTTACCTACCAGACACCCACCATAAAGCAACTTGGCATGAAGTGAACCTTGGAGCTCAAAGATTTAGCCGCAACCTCGTTTTGAGCATACTGCTGTGGAGTACACTCTATGCTAATACAGGGAAAATCGTCGAAGTTTCACCTCTTACACCGCTTACACTTGCTTTTGATTTTGAGCATGGGATCGCATGTAGTGTATGGCGAGTATGTCTCAGTTTGTAAACAGTCATCACTCAGATTGTTTGTGGATTAACGTCCACTATGAGGGCCAAATATGGTCGAAAACGTTACATAGGTGCCACAGAATGCTTTGTTGTGCTTACTTTGTCTTCTATGTGTCATCTGAAACAACCCCAAGCAGGTATCTTACTTCTCAAGTGATCTTTCCCAGCTAATAATGGACCAGTGAGCCTAACAGGTTTCTACACTCCCCTCCCCCATGAAAAAATCTGGTTAGTCTTTGAAAGAATACGTCGCTATACCCTTCAGGTTGTGTTTAGGGCGTGAAACATATCATGGTGGAGAACGGTTGAAAGTTTTCCGATTTACCCTCCATAATCGTGTTTCGTACGGTTATTCTTACAGTGCCGAAACACCAAAATTTTGCTATCAGTGTTCCTACAGCAGCAAAATCCCATTGGTTACATGCGATTTGCCCTGTCCATCCTATTATCTGCTAAATCGATGCACAATGAGAGTAAAAAGCAAGAGAAATTCACTATGCCTTGCATGAGATCTAAGCTATTACCGATACTGCGTCTTTATTGTGGAACGGGTGGAAATGCTATTGAAGCGAGAGCGCCACAGCAACTTTGAACCCATAGAAGAAGACGAATATTGTATAGACAGGAATATTAAGTATAACAGGATTGACATCAGTGACGATGATCATATTAGCATCCGAAATAACAAAAAATGCCCGGTTTATTCCATGGTTCTGGTCGATCGCAATCTCTTCATTTGTTTATTCACTTTATTCACTTAGATAAATCCCGCAGACAAGACTGAACACTGAAAACCTGGATATATGTTTTTTCCAAAACTTTTACCTTCAAAGTGAATCTCCAAATCAAGAGAAACATTTAGCAAATATAAGGCTATCGATGAGTGGTGGCACACGAAATATTCATCGCTGAACTAGGCTCACCCAAAAATTTCACACAGTCTTATTGTGTGATTCCAAAGCTGCTCCAGCTCTGAAAACATTCACCCAAAAATCTTCAAAGACGATCATTTTGCTCATGATCTCTCACCATACCTGCTGTCCTCCATACGAGCTTGTAGTGTCTGTAATCCGTTGTCACATTTACCATTCTTCCTGAACTTAAACCACACTTTGTAACTGTCGTTCACATTGTATCATGACGTTTGTTTTAATGTTACGAATACACAATTTTCCGGCGCGACCTGCTGACTTCTTGCTGGACGACTGTATTTACGCCCGTTGAACTGCTTGTTGACCGTTGAACCGGTGGGACTAAATCTCTGTGTTTGTGTCAACTGTTGAACGTCACAATAAATCCCTGTGACAATTTTTTAGCCGTGAATAATTTTCCTACCGTGGAATATATCACTCACACGGAACCATCCGCAGGAAATCTCGACGGGTGAATATTTTCCTTTCACAGCCAGTTACTGCATTTGGATCGGTGTAGTGGACTATTGGACCTACGCATTCTTCAGTTCCCATTTGACTACTCATTCCTTTCCTATTGTGATTTTGTGATTTTTTATTGGTTACTTTTGCTTGTTAATTTATCCGAACACGCTGATTAGGTCCTAGTCCGCTACAAGCTCTCCTGAATAAGTGAAAAGCAGGCATCATTTAATCCAATTAAAGTTAAAGAGATCGACGAGGCATATTTTGTGATCTATCTGGGAGTATTCCCGGTATCACTTTCAGGTCGTTGATGAAGTATGATAAAAATCCGTTCAACGTTTTTTCCTTTCTAATTGACTCCACATTGACTCGGCTCCGTTTTGACGTTGCGCCCCCAGTGAAGTACAGCGTTTTCATGCACCCCATTCTCATTTGACCTCTATCCTCAAGGAATGCTCCAAAGTTTGTTCACTAAACGCTTGAATATGATGAACATGATTGATGTTGTATTCATTGCTCTATTCATTATTCTCTTGTTTTAATATTTCAAGTGCTGTACACACACTTCAGTTCAAATACCTTCGTGCCACTGGTTATGCTGTGCTGAATTCTGGATTTCTAGTTCGTTGGCCATACCAATATACGTGGTGAATTTAAATGCTACGTCCAAAACTGACAGATATACGCATCTTTATCTTGCCAAATGTAAGCCTTCATTTATACTTGTATCTTCATTTACGTGATGGCCACACCTGTGGAACACTGCAGCCTCGAGTGTTGGCCCCCAATTATTAGCAATGGGCTTAATGACAATCTTGGTCTTTATTGTTCTTCCCTCTCCCCTTCCCTTACAAAGTAGTGAAGCCATTCTGTGTGCAAACGATCTGAAGTTGCGGTCCAACAAGCCTTCTGAACTCCGAGCGGCTATGGGTTTGTGCATAACGGGGGTTTATCCAACCTCATTCCATCGGCCCTCGAGAGGCTTCACAAATGTTCATTTTGATCCCTCACTTCCTGTTATGTCTACTGTTAATCAGATTGAATTCAAATTTATCTCAAGAGCTAGCTAACATAAGGTTGTAAAAGTTCGGATATTTCTCCATAAGGAAGACTGTACAACTGGTTATTCTCCTTAAGAGAGGCTCCTGTAGTTCATACACGCCTAGTATTGCTGCACATAACCTCACATGTGTATGCGTATTGCCGTAATATAGTAGAGAAAAGAATTATGCGGACGAAAAGCAAGGTATACGTTTATATTTTCTTGACATCACGTTCCTCAGAGGTTTTTGAAGGTCCCTAGACATTCCGCTAATGGCTCCATTATTGCTGGTGTTCTTCAGATAGATGTGGACCCCGAGGTCTCATCAACCTTCTGTTGAACCCGAACAGGAACAAAAAAATTGTTTATAGAATTCTCGGTAATGCCGCGAAAAACGCCAGCTCCCTGCGTAAATTTCTATTTCCTTGTGAAGTGATACATACCACACCGTTTCTCCCAGATGCCACCAACAATATCGTTGCCATGTTTAACTTTCAAACCCATCCACTCTAAGCATGATGACAGGTTGTCCACCCTTCGGCATTATATCACAATTCGTGGCCACAGCTTAGAGCTGCTCTAAGGCGGGTGGAATAACAAGTAGTGCGCACTCTTCTCCAATGTATCGGTTCAATAACTCTATGAAGAAACCAGTCATGCTTCCCTGGTTAACACACATTCTTCTTCAGTCTGAAGCCTAAATTGCCAAACATGAATAAGCAAAGCTCTCCAAATAAGCCAGCTCCCCCTAGCTTCAACAACCTTTTACACTGGCGCGAGCGTTTTGTTACGCAGTCGTCATATTGGTTGCCGATGAGGATTTCAACTTACCACGTACCCTCCACAACCATTTGGCAGACCTTCGCCCCGTATCCTATTTAGAGACTTCTGGTAGTAAGTTCAATGTCAACAGCATACCAAAAACAGCTTTCACTCCCCATATTTCTATTCTGGCTAAAATCTGCTTATCTTGTATCCTGGGAGCCAATTCTGGAAGATGGATGGTAATCATCATTCTACGACAGCGTTCATTAATCTGGCTGGTTTCGCATATCCGAAGGCGCCTGCTCCACAGGCTAAACCCCTCTTTTGAAGTTCAACGCTGCCGCGATTTCCGGGGACAATTTGCAAATAGTCTTAACCTTCACACTTTTTTATTAAAGTGGTAACCGTGCTCGATTACCGGATCGACTCTCTCACTGACCAAATGGAGGGGAACAAACGTGGTGATGAAATCCGTGGTTGCGTTTCAGAAAAACTTTGTATGAAAGTCTGGGTCTTTCATGGGTCAATCAATACATAAATCCGGAAAATTTGTCGGGTATCAAGCCCACAACGTCGGATAAACGTTGAAGTTTCAGCCAGGGATTATCAGATCAAACCGTCTTGCAGACCATTGCAGTTAATTTGCCAAAGACACTAGTGATTTAACAATGAATCGCGATGTGATGCCACTCATTTAACATAGAGCATACTCTGAATGCAAAATTTGCAGTACCCACCAGTGTGATGGATTAAATCCGGCCCTTTTGAAGCGGCACTTCTAGTCAAGTCAGAGAAAGCAACACCTAAATAATCATATTTTACGTTTTTGCGTCCATCCGATATTGACCAACATCGATCACCTCTCCAAAACATATTTAAACTCAGCTTCCTCGTTTTTTGCCCGATGCTTAATGTTGTGTTGGGTTCTGCAAACTCTTGTTAGGGCTATATCCTTTTTCGTAGAAAGAAGAAGGAAATCAAGAGAAATCACCAGCATCCATCGTCTACCCTTTTAGATCTTCTGGGTTGAACAAGAGGCTTGCGGTTGTTGCTACGCCGGACCTCAAAACCAAAGTGGTCGAAAAAGGGCTTATTCAAAGGGTTACATTAATGTGGAACAGAAATAAATTCCTGTGAAATGAAATCGCTCACACCACTGTTTTACATTCAGTCAAGTGTTTCTCCGCTGCTACCGTGTTCAAGTTCATATCATTAGCAAACTTTCACTAGCTTGTGGTCTATAAATTCCTGCGGCTTATGAATATCTGCAAGATAAAATTGCCTTTGATAACGTATAGGAATTTAACTGATGCAGAAACGTGATGCAGTACAAACAATCGATCAGAGCGTTTGGCCTTTTTATGGAATTCAGCGGTCGACGGAGCCTGAGGTTCATTGAAGTATTCCGGGAGATATTTTCCTTCACCCGGCCATTGGTGTAAGAGTTCGATAACCCGGGTTTACTGCACTAACAGCTCCGAGGCAGGGCCTCAGTTGAATGTTGACACTTGAATCTGAGGCCAAACATAAGGAGTCTTGCTTGTACTAAACCACAACCTGTTTGTTTCAGCCAGGACCTGAAAAACAATAATCGCCTTTCATTCCAGGCTTCAACGCTATTTCTAATGTCAGTCGCACTCACAGTAAGTCCGATGAGGTGTGGAGGCTTCTTTTCCGTCACCGGACATCAGGTACTGAGGCAAATCGTGAAGAGCTGTTGTAGTTTTTTAATGTACCACATTGTCCTAACAGCTGGGTATTGGTGGGTGCTGGTCTCCATTGGAATTCCTCAAAGCATTGTTTTAGGACAGCTGCTGTTTTGATCTACTTCAACGACCTTCCGGACGTTCTTTCAAGTTCGTGTCTGCTTTTTACGGACGACTTGAAATCCTGGATTTTAACTGCTAGCGCCCCCCAAACGGATGCAAACGCCTCAAAGCAGTAGTCGTCGGACTAGCGCCTTCTTTTGGATTACGAAAAGTGCGTCCATATCTTATTGGGAAGAGACTAAGCAAACGCATTTGTCATTCATGTTGAGGATGGTCCAGAAGACATCATTCGGATTGATGCCACAATGGATTGGGGTATCTGGTCCTCTTTAAACAGGTATTTCTAAACAAACCATGAGAAATCTACTAAAAAGGCATTCGATGTTTCTATTAGTGATTCGGCAAGCCCTCCCCCGTATTATTCGTATGGACATCCAGACAATTTGGGGGCCCGCATCAGACCAATTTGTCTGCTCAGAACACAAGAAAAACGTAACACTCACTGAGCTTGTCCGACGAGCTGATGCAAAAATGATCGCCAGCCTTAAACCCTCTTTTTATGCCCTGTTTGGACAGGGTTTGACCAGCAGTTAATTCATCGTTGACATTCTGTAGGGACATGGTAGGGAGACTTTCAGGCTAAGAACGCACAGGTTTACTTGGCAAACGTTTTCTCATTTCTGGTGGTTAGTCAGTAGAACAGCTATCTTGCAACGGCTGTTCACGCTTCTCCTAGTACCTAGTTCAAAGCACGCATTTTTATGCGCATTCTCTCGCTGGCAAGCTTACTCCTGCCGCTGAGAAATTAAGGACCTGTGCTACACCTTTTTCATTTGCGCCTTTCGTCGGAATGGCAGTTGTTGAACGGCAACAACAAAGCCTACCCGGGAAACTTGGGCGAAAGCCTTAATCTGTGCAGCAATCTGTAAATCCGTGAAGTCCGTGGTGAACCACCCTACCGCGTTTGTTAGGACAATGCAGGGTATTTAAATCTGTACTAAGGGACCGCGGCTCCGTCAGCTTTTGATTTTTAGTGACGGAGGAGAAGCGTGTGAATTTGATCGGACTTATTGCGAGTACGGCTGACACTCGAATTAGCGTTGAAGCTGTCTCGGTTATGAGGAGCGACATGAAATGAAGACCGAACTATTAGGTTTTTCTTATGAAATGTGGCGTCACGATAAATTCGACTGATGCATTTCCAGTTGGATCACTATCTAACTACTATCCTACTTCAGCCGTCCTCATTTTTGACTCACGCCTATGAAATGTATTCTGTGTTCCCCTATGGCCTTTGCGATGGATCAAAACTATTTCGGTGTGTAGTTTTATTTCTCACGTTTAGCCGAAAAGCCGCTTGCGTGCTACCTTGCACCATCCGTCTGATTTTGTGCAATATAAGAACGCGGGCTCACTAGCTTCTGGTTGGAGCGGAGGCATCTCTCTGGTTTTTATTGTGCTGCGGCCTTGGCGTCTGCGCTCTGATACCTTCAAGGACGTCTTCTCCCGCAGTTATCCGCTTGTGCATTTTTCCGCGATAATTCGTGACATTTCAGTCTAACGTTGCTGGAACAATAACAACAATTACCATGTCATATCATTATGCCGGTTGGAGAAGTTGCTGTGAGGAATGCCATGAACCCGGGACTACAAGTTACCTGAAATCTGCCGGTTCCCCAGCAGAGAATAAATATTCCTTTGGCCGAACCCAGAAACGGTACCCCCAACACCTTCCTAACTGGTTTCACCCTAATGTTTGAACGGATCTCTTACGTCCTCGACCACATACATTTTGTGCGCATGGTAAACCTGCCTGTATACCTCCTCCTGTAGACACAGTGGCGTCCGTAATTTGCCCATAAGCGCTTGGCGTTCTGGCCATAGTGTTCTGAATGCTCCTTCACAGGGACCTACGACAACGACACGGTCCAAAGCATAGTCCGCTGGGCACGCTCCATCGGCGCTGATATGTCCAATCCTGGTAGTGTTGTGCCTGCCTCACCACAGGTCTGCAAAAAATTTCACTTTTTTTAAAATCTGCACATACATTTGCCTTCTTACGTCTAAACTGACAACCCATTCGTAATATATTGTCTGCAAGTATGCATCGCTTACAGCTGCAGTCCATCAGTCTACAGTTTGCATTTCCCTTCTTTACCTGCGCAGCGATTGCAAACAACCACTCTTCACATTCACCCCAACTATCGCCTGTGGTGTTGCTTGCATTAATGGAATGATTATAGCACGGGACACAGTTTTCATTACGGTGATGGTCGTCGTTAGTGTGGCCAACAAGGCCAGAGCGTTTCGTCCGCTTTTTTGAGGGAGCCAACCTCCATTGTGTGACCATTAGTCCACCCAAATCAGCACGTTCTTCACTGGGAACCCGTTAACATATCCTTTGTGTTCAAACCGGCCACTGGCGTTCTCACATTTGGCAGTGTCGGAGGAGCCAGGCCTCCAATGTTCACACTCTTACCGGTAGTCATTGACTGCTGACTATGGTAGCAAGCTGTCGAACAACCACTGCAGTGGGAACTATTTACGCAGACGACCTTCATTTCCGGTTTAACTTACAGCAACGGTCAGGCCACCGGGCTCTCCTCTACTTCCAACAGGACTTTCTTAAGCCATATTTCGGCCTCTTGAGGATCAGTAAGCTGAAAATATACGAAGAACACTTTTTAGCAATAACCCAGCCCATCTTCGAGAAGACACTTCCAACTGACTTTAGGGCCGCTTTCTCTTTCCCCTGGCGGAAAGCTTCAATGTGACCTGGTCAAACGTCGCCAAGCTTAGTCTAACATGCCTCCATTACTCCCCACGGTTAGATTGGATGATAGTTTTTAGAGCTGTGGTTTGAGAACCTTCACTTCCTCCTGGTGATAGCATCAAATTATGGGACTTCGTCTATGGTAAACACGCGCAAAGCCACCAGGAGCGACTAAACGCGAAGACGAAGAAATACTTCCTCAGGAACCGAGGATGGCGGCGTGCTTGGACAGATACTCAAGAGTCGTTTAAACATTCGACATAAATGCAAACATACACCCCAATGGAGCACTTGGTTTCACGTCAACCATCAATCTCATTAAGGCTGTAGCCTGCAAGTTGGTAGCCCGCAGATCGTATTTTGGCTCCCTGGTGGGCCCAGTTTATGCTTCACAACTTGTGCTTTCCTTAAAGCCGCTCTCTTTATAACAACTCATATCCCCACGACGGGGCATTTCAGTGTCACTGAAACAAATCGCAGTGAACCTGTGGCAGACCGCGATCACAGCGAAGGTGAGCAGTAAATTCTTTTGGCAACAGGGTAGTACCATGTTGCCATCTAGGAGGATGAACAAGTTTTAAAATCAACAGTAGGCTATCCACGTCTGAAATTTTGCCGATGCCTTTTGAGGACGGTGAGGAATAGCCGATGCCTCAGTCGCTATGGGAGGATCGTGATCATGCTGTCTGCTGATCGGAATTCTGGCTGTTTCGAAAAAGCGCATGCCACATGCCGTTACACTGCAAGAAACGCATCTAAAAAGACTGAACACCGTTACGGACAAGCCTGGCTGAGTAATAAATGAGAACTGCAAAAGCCCTCAAAATACAAGGTTGCACTAATGTAGCAGCTGCACCGAAACGTCATACCTAAGGTGATGTGTCAGCTTCGTTTAGCTTTCCATCGCCCTGAACATCCTGAGAGCTCATAACGCAAAAAAATAACGGAAGTTAATTCGTGGGAATTAAAGGCCTTTACTGGATCGTCACTTTGTTCATCTTAACTTAGGGCCGCTTTTGCTTTTGAAACTCAGAACAAGGGGTGCACCGGGATAATTTATATGTATAACCCATCGCACACTATGGCACACTATGGTATCTAAAAGTTGAGAGGCCTATGGTGCTCTCGGTAATCGTGATCCAACAGTTTGTGATGCTTCTGGTGCCTCGTATTTGCTAATCAACAACAAATCTCATCGACACCGGAATATGGGTGCTGGCGTGACAAATTTTGTTTGCTCACGAATATGCCAGGCACCTTCACAGGATCAGCAGAAGTTACCGCATTTCACAGTAAACCATTGCTTATTGCGAAGGATTTATTTTATTTCGTTCTAACCAACAACTACATGGATCTGACTTTTCAGAGAAATGAGTTGATGATACCCTAAAGCTGACGGTGCCATTGTGCCCGCCGGTGAGTTGTACTTCGATAGCCACAAACAGTTCACCGAAAACTGATCTGCTGATCTATGTAAATAACACTCGCCCAAATGACTTATTAATTTTACAGTGTTGAAGTTCTCTGGAAGTATGGCAACCACATTAATTACCAAAAGGCATGTTTACAAGCTTCCTAGGTTGTGCCCAACCTTTAAGATGTTGGAGGATCACGAACCAAGAAGTCAAATAATTGTGGGGAGAAAACTTACGAGCTTTTCAACCTCCATTCAAAGCTTCGTCTCCCGCGTGCCTAAGTACTAGTGACGACACTTGCGCAGTTTTTTGAGACGAAATATTCCGAACAGAGAAATCGCTACCTGTCAGTTCTCTACGGCCAAATTCATCGGTGGCGTACATTTCATACATAAGTTACTTGCTGTGCCGCTGCAGTTTTTGAATAACGATGACGCATGAGTGTGTTCTGCAGTCACACTACGCACTTTCCAACAGGTTTTTTGATGTCGTCTTCCAGGTGGGGGGCCCCGATTGCGTTTGAGCAACGTGATTGTGGCCGACAGAAAGCCACTGGCCTGACACGGACGACAGGGCTTTGGCGTGCGAAAGCCACAATAACTACAGGTACTCAAGTAGATTGTAGGGTGAAATTTATTTTTAAGATTACCCCGGTGGACGACGTTGCATTTTCAAGCAATCGATCAAATATAACAGGATTGTGCCGGCCTAAAATTTTGTCCTAAAAGAACGGATGGTAAAAAGCTTGCTTCATAATCCTCTCTAAAGGGAACATTATGAAGATTATCACATGAACAGCCGATACTGAACGCTGTCACCTGGAGATGGAGTCCCCACATCGTGTCCCCTGACATTCTCCGAATTTAGTGAATTACAACGCTTGGTCACTCAAATTATTCGATGCTTAACAACTCATGCATAACTGGTCAAACGATGCTCAATTTATTGCCATTAAGAGGGTTTGCTTCTTTATCTTAAGCCTGAAATAACTTACTTGCTCCCTAGGACGATTTGTACCGTTTATGACGTGACATATGGAAACGTACAGAAGCTGTTGAGATGAAACATTTGGCATTTTTGCCCAGGCCATTGACCCATCAGTGACTGATGGACGCGGAAAACCGAATTTCATGAGTGCATTAGTTACCATGACCTTTGGTGCATCGACAAATACAAGAAATGAGGGGCATCCGCCTCTTAGCGGAGACTAATAATAGGGCAGCATATAAAGCCAGACGATTTAGAAAGCAAGATAAATCAAGTGTTGGATGAGTAAACTTCTCAGCCAGTCAATACGTTGTAGGTAACGCGCGGTATGCAGACGTGTGTGCCTGGAGTGAGGCGGCATCCGGTTGCCCGGGAAAACGGATCTGACTAAATTGACTGTCGTTTCCAGAATCAACGGTGGTCTTTCCACCGGTTACGGACGGGTGCCATGCCACCAAAACCCGTCACATCGGAAAAACTTAGAGGAGAGATAGGTGATATTCTGTGTGCAACCAGTGGTACATCATCTGCAAAACTGCACTAAAAATTCTTCTCCTCACTTGCTCTTGAAGCGGTGTTCCGGGACCAAATACCCGCCCATTCATGAGCGTGCTGCAGAAAGCAACCGAATGAAATTGGAGCAACGATGTTACGATAAGGGGCAACAAAGAATAAAACTCCCTTTCACATAGGGGTTACCAGAATTGTTTCTAAGGTATTATCGCCCCGAGCACCTGGCACAGGCTATTGCGCTTGGCGACGAGAATAGTTGGAAAGAGTTCCGAAGTTATGGTCTCCCACTGGGTGCGGACAGTGCAAAATGTATGTGAAATGCATTCTGCGCATTGGGGCCGGACGAGGCTTATCCAAGCATCCTGAAGGAAACGTCGTCTACACTGGCAAATCATTTATACATGGCGTTTCGTCAGTCGCTTGACGAAGACTGCCTGCCCTTTACTTAGAAGGAAGCGATTGTCACGTCAATCTACAAAGCTGGTGACCGACTGTCGCCTGGCAGCTACAGGCCTATAAGCCTCACTAGCGTGCCGTGCAAGGTGATGGAACGCATTCTGAAGCGAGCATCACCTTACTTACAGAAATCTGATACCTCCAGCTCAACACGGATTTCTCCCAAACGGCTCTTGCGTGACAAACATGCTCGTGTTTATGGACAGCTTAACTCAAGCTTGGGACGAAGGACTCATATCGGATGCTATAATTTTTGACTTCTCAAAAGCATTTGATAGGGTCCCACACGTCCCGCTGCTCCACAAAATGGAATCTTACGGGATTCAAAGGAAAATTATTCACTGAATCAAGGCGTTCTATCAAGCAGATTGCTCCGCGTGAGAATAGGCTTGTAGTATCTGTAATCCGTTGTCACATTTACCATTCTTCCTGAACTTGAACCACGCTTTGTAACTGTCGTTCACATTGCATCATCACGTATACACAATTTTCCGGGGCGACCTGCTGACTTCTTGCTGAACAGGCGTATGTACACTCCGTTGAACTGTTTGTTGACTGCTGAACCGGTGGGACTAAATCTCTGTGTTTGTGTCAACTGTTGAACGTCACAATAAATACCTGTGACATTTTGTAGCCGTGAATAAGTTTCCTACCGTGGAATATATCACTCACGCGGAACCATCTGTGGGAAATTTCGACAAGTGAATATTTCCTTNGTGGACCATTGGATCTACACATTCGTGAGTCCCCATTTGACTACTCATTCCTTTCCTATTGTGATTTTGTGAAATTGTACTGGTTACTTTATCCGAGCACGCTGATAAGGTCCTAGTCGGCTACATAATTGGTGAGCTAATTTTTTCTTACAGCACTCCCTTGCTTTATTATATTTATTTTCCACATCAGCATGGCTTCTGAGCAGACACAGACACCCGAAATAGACAACCTTGTTTACGTTAAGTTGCCTGAATTCGGTGCACGTGATCCTAGGTTATGGTTCGCCCAACTTGGGGGCCATTTTCGAATCGCGTCGCATTACCTCACAGACCAGCAGATACAATTATGTAATAGGATGCTTACCAGACTTCGTTGCCCGCGAAGTCTCTGATTTAATATACACCCGACCGTCCACCGATCCGTACGATGCTCTCAAAGCAGCTATCATTTCTCGTACTTCCTTTCACAGCCAGTTGCTGCATTTTGATCGATGTGGTGGACTATTGGATCTGCGCATTCGTGAGTCCCTGTTTGACTACCCATTCTTTTCCTATTGTGATTTTGTGATTTTGTGTTGGTTACTTTGCTTGTTAATTTAACCGAACACGCTGATAAGGTCCTAATCCGCCACATAACTGGTGAGCGCGAATCATTCCTTATTATTTTCCCTGCAGTAATCCCGTGCTTTATTATATTTATTTTTCACGTCACCATGGCTTCTGAACAAACACAGACGCCCGTAATAGACAACGTTCAGCAACAATGCCCTTCGCCAGCTAACCTGGGGGTTGAGTTCAATGCAAGGAAGGCTCAATTTTCTGAGTTATTCCTCCAACTGAATGAGGTCACAAAACGACAAAGACGATCTAGGTCTCGATCCCGCAGTCGTGCTCACAAGCCCAGTGACCATCCTGGCTGGTGCTACTACCACCGTCGCTTCGGCGACCGCGCTATCCACTGCACCAGAACTTGCACTTTCTCCACAAAGCCTTCGAATTCGGTGAACGCCATGGCCGGCAAGTAATGGCGACCACTGCAACCGGCTCCTCTACCTGTCGCCTGTTCTTCGTGTACGACCGCTCCACGTCCTTGAATTTTCTTATCGATACCGGTGCTGAGGTTAGTGTAATTGCTCCTACACGCAAGCATAACCTACAGCCGGTGGCATATACTCTGCAGGCAGCCAACGGTACGAGAATTAAGACTTATGGTGAAAAGCTTCTTACTCTCGACCTAGGTCTTCGCCGTCAGTTTACAGTGGCCGACGTTAAAGCGCCCATTATTAGTCTGGACTTCCTCACGTCATTTGGTCTTACTGTTCATCTCCACAGACGGCAGTTGTTGACAATTCGACAACTATCACCATAAATGGCAAAGCTTCATCCGTTAATTCCATTGGAATCCGCCCAGCTTTGCCGGATAACCGTTGCACAGCACTGCTTCGTCAATTTCCAGAGAACCTGAAACCTGCTTCCAAGACCACTTCCGTAAAAAATAATGTCTTCCACCATATCTCAACAAAAGGCCCACCCACCGCATCCCGCCCACGGCGGTTAGCTCCGGAAAAGCTTGTCATAGCCAAGACCGAATTCCAACATTTGCTTCAACTGGGTATCATACGACCGTCATGCAGCCCTTGGTCATCTCCACTTCATATAGTCCCCAAAATTTCCGAGGGAGATTGGAGACCATTTGGCGATTATCGCGCACTAAATCATGTCACTATCCCGGACAAATGCCCGATTCCGCATCTGCATGATTTCGCCCTTACTCTTCACGGCAAATCTGTCTTCAGTAAAGTAGACCTTGTCAGAGCATACCACCAGATACCTGTCGCTCCAGACGATATTCCCAAAACTGGTATCACCACACCATTCGGTCTATACGATTTCGTTCGTATACCATTTGGGCTCAGAAATGCAGCTCAAACATTTCAACGATTCATGGATCAAGTTTTACGCGGATTAGACTTCGTCTACGCTCATATTGGCGACGTACTTATCGCCAGTCGGTCCGAAGACGAGCATTTGCTTCACTTAAAGCAAGTTTTTGAAAGATTTCAGCAATATGGTACAGTCATCAATAGTAGTAAGTACCAATTTGGTGTTTCGTCACTGGAAATTCTGGGACATATTGTTGA
>NW_008751699.1:57626-101278 GCF_000715545.1 Opisthorchis viverrini | reverse complement strand
TGCCTCACAAACCGCAGTTGGTGCAGTTCTACAACAGGAGGTCAACGGTGAAATACAGTCCTTATCATTCTTCTCGCATCGCCTACAACCTGCACAGACTCGATATAGCACTTTTGGCTGTGAACTTCTCGCAATCTACTTAGCTGTTCGGCACTTCCGACATATTTTGGAAATTACGACAAGTGAATATTTCCTTTCACAGCCAGTTACTGCATTTGGATCCGTATAGTGGACTATTGGATCTACACATTCGTGAGTCCCCATTTGACAAACTCATTCCTTTCCTATTGTGATTTTGTGATTTTGTATTGGTTACTTTGCTTGTTAATTTATCCGAACACGTTGATGAGGTCCTGCTCCGGCACATATCTGGGTCTCCTGAAACTTGTCCTTCTCACTGCACCATGAAAAATCAGCCCAAATGCATTTGCCATTTTATGGATGATTCGGCGCACCTCCCCACGTATTAATCGCATGGACTTCCAAATACTCTATGGGGCCTACGTCGGACCACTCCTGGAATACGCCAACCAAGTTGTCTACTCAGGACGCACCAAAGACGTCTCCCTCGTTTAGCGTGTTCAGCTAGCCGCTACGAGAATTGCTGCTCGCCTCAAATCCGTGGACTACAAAATCCCTCTTGCGATGCTTGATCTCCTTCCCCTAAAGAACTGTCGCCTCCGAGCCGACCTAATTCTTACTTATGCCCTTTTGGACAAACCTTGGCCAACAGGTTTTTCGCCGTTGACCCAGCAAACATGGCGGGGACGTGTGGAAACGTTTTCAAGCTCAGACTGCACACATTTATTAGGCAGAATATTTCTCATTTCATATAGTTGTGCGGAATGACCCCCTCCGACGGTTTTCCCTCTATAACCCTGTTCAAAGCACTACTAAACATTTTTTTATGCGAATTCTCGCGGTGGCAAGCATACTGCCTCGCGCTGAGAACATAAAGAGCAGTGCTACACTTTTTCTTCACTTGTGCCTTTCAGGTGAACTACAGCTGTTGAACGACAAGGGCAAAACCGATCCCGGAATCTTGGGCAAAAGCCTCGAGCCTGTATATCAATCCGCGAATCGGTGAATGTCTCTACAAGCGCAAAATGTTTTCAGCTTTCGTAGTATAGCGCCACTACTTTTATAGTACGGTGCAGCTATATCATGACCCCAAACAATTAGAGCTTGTCATGGCGAGTGTAGCTGAATTAATATAAAAATCCCGTTCGCATAATTAATCAGTTAGGAAATCTGGTGGACGCGGAATTCAACTAGGCGATTCGGTCAGGTCCATGGTCACAGTGATATGGAGACTTCAGTCTTCAAAACCTCTTTTGGAACAACGCCTGCTTGAAAATATTTAGTTTGTCCTTTTTCCAGCATCAGCAGTTAGCAGATTCCAAACAGCGGACATATTTCACTTTCTCTGCACACGGATCGAAAAATGAAGTCATCTGCTTCACCGACAATTACAAAGGCACGATTCCACGGGGCGTTACCGTGTTTCTGTCTCCAGGACCAATGCGGGGATAGATTATAAGGCCGCTCTCAGTCCAGTGTCAGCTGTAAGAAAACCAGTTCAGTTTGTGTCCGGGGTTAATAAACAGAAATCCTCTTTTGCAGTAGGGTATCTCAAGAAGGGCCCGCTTAAGTTAGATGAGTCGGCATTTCGTATGCTGTCGACATGGATATAGATGCATCTTCTGGGTTCATAGTTTCTTTAAAGACGGCGAACCACTCGAAAAAAATCCTGGGTGCCTGCACTGTTTAAATTTCCGGACACTATTTTATATCGCCTACGTGCACCAAGGAAGTTAATCCGGGGATCTTGAACAGACCCTTGACGGATACAAGAAAAGAGAACTATTAGATACCATTAGGATGAGCATTCTCTGCAAACATGGCTCCTCCGTACCATCCGAGAAAACCTGTAGCCAAAGAGGAAGCATTCATGTGGGTGTATTGGTACAAATAATTCCGATGAACGGTTTATAAAAAAGAACGCGCGAACTTTCCTGCCAGATTTATCTTTTTCCAAGGTTTCTGGCGAATGCCTGATGTTATTTCCTCCATGAATTTGTCAGGAGTATAAGCTTGACCAACCAGGCGATAATTCACCCATAAATTTTTGCTGCTCGATCCGAAAGTCAGACTGAAGACTGTACTCCTTCACTCGCGAGGGATCTCACACGTTTTTCAGTGGAAGGGCATACATACTCTGGGGCATAAATTAACAAACCAATGAGTCATAAAATTTTTGAACGAAAGTTTCAAGTATCCAGGTTTTGTAACACCCGAAAAGGTGAATCTCCGGACTCGCGGGCCGTCTGGATGATATACTGGAAGGTTTTGGCCCTGAAACCAGAGCATTGCTGATGTGCTTCCTCCAGTTATGCTAATGCAACCAAACTCCTTCATATTCTCGGTTCCAGCGAGAACCGCGAAATGTATAAGCACCCGAAGTTTCCCAGCTTTGATCAAAAGAAGAGTGCTCTCAAGCTTTTGGCAATACTCAGGCTCCCACGCAGGATTGTTAACCTCCAGGAACCCAGCGCCTGGTTTCCTCAAGCATGAAAACATAACAGGGATGCGAAGCCTGAATCAATCCTGAGATCAGCTGACCGCACATTATCTTGGTAATGAGGCTTCAAGTTTTTTCACTGCCTTCCTCTACCAGAAAATGTGGTAAACATTTTCCTTCAAGTGTATCCAGTTATTTTGTACGAAGACCGCCAAATGCTGCTGAGGATTAGATGGTCCCATCTAACAGGCCGGACGTCGCAAAAATACCAGCCGCCTGCGCTTGATGTTAGCCAGGCCCCCAGCCTGTCCAATGTGGGTAAAAGAAACGCCACCGCCCAAATGGATTCGGATTATTTCGTTAGCTCTACACTGACGACGGCAGTCCACGGTCTCCGTGACAGATTGTGGCACGATATGTTTAATTTGCAAAAGGAAAAAAGTCCAAGGTCGACGATTTAAAACCCAGCGTAATCTTAGGATGGATGCGATTGTGCGACCCAGCAAATGAAAGCCCAGAGGATCTTTGGTAAGAATAGGAGAGCGGATTTGCATGAACTGATATGGGAGCGCGCTTTTCAAATGTTGACCCTGAGACTTGCACGCCTTTTGGTGGGTTGATTGTGGTCATACTTAGCGACATATTTAGCGGCATATTAGCGGCAAAATGACTAAGTCACCTGACGCTTCAAAACCTGTTGTTGGACATGTTGAGGAGGGAAGAGCCAGGATCATCCTGCCCGAAGGTGTTTTCTATAATCGTGTTCAGGAATTCAATCGTGACATCACCGTCGCTATGCTACAACAATATCAACTGGTGCACCAAAGTGAGTGGATTGAACGCAAGCACCGGCATATGAAACGCGGTTCCGAACATACTTGCGTTACCTACGATGGTCTAAGAATTCTCGAGGCCTTGTCCGCCACTGGCATCCGGTCTGTCCGTTTCGCCTTAGAAGTCCCAAAAGTTGCAAAGATAGTGGCTAACGATCTGGATGCGAAGGCGGTTGAGTTGATTCGGAATAACGTAGAACTCAATGGCGTTGGAAAGCATGTGGATGTCACATGTATGGATGCAGTGGAATTGATGCGTAAATGTAAAACATTCACTGAAAGGTAGGTAGTGTTGCATATGCTATGTTACATAACGGGGCAATTACTTCTATTCCCGTTGATATTTAATTTCTGCCTGTAAAATGTGGTTTGATCTGGTTGGAAACTGTTCTATGTTGCTAAGCGGCTTTGTTTGTATCGTGCCCGTTATGTGGGCCAGACGTCTACGGGTATGATACCCTATGTTTAGTGTCCGATGTTTACTGTATTTTCTGAATTAGAAGACTGATGGTAAACCACTACGTTTAGGTCCGATGAATTCTCGGGACGCTCGTGTGAACTGCTCCATAACTAAGGATAGAGTGACCGGGAAACTTCCCATAGTACTAATGGTACGTACCAATATCCGACATTGCTGTCCCATACAGGAGAATCGCAGTAAAAGTTAGAAGGAGGGACACTTAAATAGAGGCGGAAGGGCGCTGGTGGATTTCGAACCCCAAAGAAAAGGGGGCTTCCGGTGTAGTAAACGATAGCATCCCGTTTGAACCGAACGGATCAATTGACCAGAGGGAAATATCCGTCAGTGCAATGATTTGTGAAGAGAAAAGGTCAGCAGTTCGAACTACTTGGAATGAATACGATACAAACACGATGGTGAGCTTCGACGATCATTCCAGTATCCCTAATGAGCATAGGAAGTTCGTGTCACCGGTGTGTCGGTTATATCCAAGATGTTTTCCGGCATTGTCTCGTGCGGCTTGATAGGTTATCACCCATAAGCAATGTGTCAAGGGTACGTTGGTTCCAGGTCCCCGGAAAACCGGAGAGCGTTGGAGATATAGCCAAGCATTAGCGGCATTGGTCGGTTGGTTTCAACTATTAAGGGCGATAGTTTTTATTCACGAGCAAGACTGACTGTGACTGGGTCGTGTCTTTCAGTGTCAGTAACCGTAGATGTATTGAGTCCCGGGGTCCCTATCCAGGGAGGCGGTAGTTGTCAGCCCGAACTGATTAACGCTTTTATACTTCGTTGCCAGGACATAGATCTGCACCTCTCGGTCGCTTCTTCTCAGCACAAGGTTGGGCGAGATGAGTTGTGCAAAACAGACGGTCCTCTGGTATGCAGAATACATGTTTTAACCATCGCAACATGTGAAGCGTGAGTCACTCATCCACCTTGAGAGAGTTCCTTTTTCCCAAGACCACCAGCATTGCTAATTTAATGTCCTCATCAAACTCTGTTAGTAATTTGTGGACATCGATGACCAAAGAATGACCGTTTTCTTGCATCTTGTACTTGTAAAGGCCACGTTCTCATCCATAGGTCGCACTATCGCTGTTCGACGCCATAGATATCGGAGGTTACGAAACACTGCCATGGCCTTCCCGATTCGAGGAGTAATCTCGTCTCTAGCCAGTACGCCGGGACTTATACAACTGTCCAGGTAAACAAAATCAACTGCCACGCTTATCGGCTTATCTGCAAGCATGAGGTTTGGGTTCGATCCCACCCACTCTTGTAGCAGCATTTTGCACTTCGCAGGTTTGAAGAGCATACCAATCCATGCGGCAGAATTATCTGGGTTATTTGAAGTGATAAGCATTTCTGAAGGATCTGTACCAAGGACAGGAATACCGTCCTTCTCGGAGTCCCCATGCAGGAAGACTACAGTGACCAGCACAGCTGAGTTTGCTGGTAATGGTTTTCATACTTTGCTGCCAAGTCGTTGTTTGACTGCCTCTGGCTCTCTTCCACCCTTCACGTGGTTATGCGAAAAGAGCCCTTCGAGGAAGTCGGTCGACTGGCATACGCAGTACGTGGCCAAGCCAGCGCACTCTATGCAGTGTGACCAGCTCATCTATCGATGGTGAGTTATTTCTCCGGAATACCCTTCAACGAACTTCAGAATTGCTGATCTGGTGTCCCCACCAGATTCGGGCAATGCTCCGAAGACATCGATAGTCAAATACTGAGAGTCTTTTGACGTCGTCAGCGCGCAACGGCCAGGTTTCTGATTCGTGTAGTAGTATGGAGCGCACCGCAGCATTGTAAACTCGACCCTTGATGGATAGGTTGATGTGACGCCTATGCCAAAGGTGACGCAGGTTCACAAAAGCTGCTTTGGCCTTGCCAATCCGGATGGAAACATCATTTTTCGCGAGACCACCAGGACTGATACAGCTGCACGAATAAACACATCTGTCTACTACCTCAATCGGTTCATCCGCAAACATGAGGCTAGGGTTTGAGCCCACCCAGTCTTACAGTAGCACTTTACACTTTGCAGGTGTGAAACGCATGCCAAACAGTGAGGCTGAATTTTTTTAGATTATTCAATATTGTTTGACTTACCACGGGTTCAGTTCCAAGAAGAGCCATGCCGTCTGTCAACGGACGCCCCGGGAGCACTTCGACCCCACAGACATTGAAGGCTAATAGTGAGTCTTGCATGGTCGTATCAGTGACGAAGTTGCGGAGGAAAGGTGAAAGAGGACAGCCCTTTCTGACGCCAATTAGTGTGGCCAACTCAGAAAAGAGCTTCCCGTAAACTTTCACACGGCCGCGGGAGTTGGCGTACAGCGTCACCAGGGATTTTCTGCTCTCTTTGAAGAGAGCTGGATGCAAACCGCCGGATCCAGGTGCCTTCTCACGTTTCCTTACGGATATTTCATACTTTACTCCTTCCAACGAGCGAACATGGTTTACATTCCATTCATCCGTATGCACTCTTGTTAAGTTTTGCTCACGCAGCGAGCAAACGACATTATGTGCAGACTGTGACGATATTCTATCCCCATCTATGTTGCGTGGTCCCGACTCTTAGTATAGCAGAATAAGAGAACGAAACCTTGGACACAGCTGTAATGCTCCGAACAACAGGTAATTAATAGATGATCACGAAAAAATGACAATATATATATATATATCCATAGTTAGCACACAAAGTTGCCGAGTTTTTGGGAATATTGATATCTTCAACAATTCTTCAAAGGCTGTGTTTCAGAAGGCCAGTTAAACTGTCCTTCGAAGTGTTCGGCCCATCCTTTCAGTTGACGTTTTTGCGGGTGTATTAGTAAGCCGCCTTTTTCACTTGTAGTTTCACCGGCCGTTGCTTTCCTAGGACCAGTCAATCGTATCAATTTATATAGGACACGGTAGCAAAAGCCTTCTCGATCTCACAAACTTTCGATGTCCACCAGAGCTCTCGGTCTTTTCTTAGGCTCTTCACTATTTGGCGTTTGAGGATACTGTCAAGGCGCCCTTACGTAGACAGAAGGACTATTAAGATCCTGAACCGAATACTTTGGCTCAAAAGCCTGATCGCCAAGCGGCTGTTTTTGGCGGGAGATGCATGTGCATTTCAATTTTTACAAAACAAACCACCACAAATGTTCCAACCTCTAACCTGGACAGCCAGATGGCTGTGTTGGTCAGACTTCTAACCCAACCTGAGATGAGGGAGTCTGGGTGTCACAAGAACCCCTCCATGTGGCACTTTGGGTCACGAAAGCACACAAACCATCCCGCTACAGTAAAGTCCGGTTTATTTTCGATGGTCTTGACTGTGCTGGCGCTTCCTGCTCTTCCACCGAACTACATTCACGAAAACTGACGCAGGAAAGATTTCTTCTAAATATTGCTTTTAAATACTTCCTCTGCTGCTACTGACGTTCTTCCACGGAAGCGCGTGAAAGTCAGCTGCCTTGATGAGACGGCTTTTTCCCTTTGGATCTAAAAGTTGCTACCTTGACTATCCAGTTTGTGATGTCCTTGCACATAACAAAGGCGGACTACGGTGTCTTGGGTCTCGGGTTCAGCGGGTTGACTGAAAGGCGAGTAAAGAGGTGGATGACCCATCAAACTGTCGAAATCGCTCCGCCCAGCATTCAGGGGGATGATTTTTGTGTGTCAAATCCACAACATATCATCACTGCAGGCGGTTTACTGGATCCTCTCCTGTGCTTGAAGTGGAACAATTCCATTATGTATCCAGCTACACTGGCTTCTTCCCTTTAGGGAAATGCTCTTTAATTCTGTTCGGTTTTTCTGTCTGCACGCAGATACACCCCTGGGTTGATACCCAGCAAACCTAGGTGAATTATTCTCAGTATCCTAAGAGATGTTACTAGCATCAAGTAGGAACTGTGAATTTCCTTATGTCAGTACTGAATAGGTTAGTGCGAATGGGATTTCGGTCACTAATGGGACAGTGGTTATCTCGCCCCATCTAGAGTTTGTCTTCTCAAGATGCAGCCTTCAAGGCTTCACTTAGGCTGTTTCGATGTTTGCTTAACGTGCGAATCAAAAAATTTCTCCGTCGCTTACTAGTCAACTTGCTTTGTTTTTGGAGGGAGATTCGTTGAAGGTGGTCCGAATCCACGTGAGTATTTTAGAAAGATCGACAAACAAGCTTTGAGCCTTGTTATCACTCGCCAATGGCCACATGACCAGTCTGGTTTTATAGTTGATCACTAGTGGGGGACACCGAGTAACGTAATAGTGCCTACTGTATTTAAATCCAGTGCTACTGGAGGATACTTGGTACTCTGTACGTAGTTCTACCACTACCATTATTCTTGAGTCTAAGCCAAACGGATCACCGGGTTGCGCCTCCAGTGAGATGGAACTCCCTGCTATTAGCTAAGATTACTTGGGAGTTCCTTATGAACGACAGCAAGGTAATGGTCTACGATAAAATTTACTTTTTTCCATCGAAGAGGTACAGCTCGCTATTAATGGACAAAAGCTGTAAATAAGGGACGACTGGGTTTTCGAATAGTGCGGATGCCTTTGGAAGTTGACAGATGAACAACAGATTGATGGCTATTTACGGGCATCCAGATAAATAGGGAGGCCTCAGGTTGGTAACTGAGGTCTATAACGACGGAAGCCGTAACTGTGTAGCAAGAAGTCATCACGACCACCACGTGTTTCGGAAGTAGGCTAAGGGCCTCCGGTTGCCTAGTTGCCATTCCTGTGTTATCTAGCCTGGTTGTAAGTCCATAAAACCCATGACCTACTAAGAAACTGGGCCCGCCGCATCAGGGAGTGAAGTAGCCGTACTACAGTCTGGTAGCCGCCACTCTACCTGTCGCGCGCCTTTCCTCAGTTCATCAGAGAAAACTTCCTGGTACTACGCGAAGTTCGGCGAGGCCCCCGACGTTGCCCACTACCTTGAAATCGTCACCTTATTGTCTCGTTCCGCTCACACTCAATCATTAGTTCTTGTACATAGGTTTTTTGTTGTCATTGATGCCTGTGTAGAAATCAAGTCGTTCAGTTGTAACACCCTTCTGGTGGCTAGCTGCCATACCACCTAAAGGAAGCACTAGGGCTGGGATACTGCCTGGTTGCCGAAGCCTAGACATGAGAAGTCGAGAGGTTCCAACTACGGACATTCTGGTCAGTAAACTCGCGTTCTAACCACTCGAGCCATCTTACCCCATCCTTGGGATTTTTCGTACCGTTCACAGTTTCTGGTTGACGTGAATGCCAATTTGTCAGTCATGCCACCTGTCGCGAGAAACGCACTATTTTCCACGGGTCCGTCCGTTTCTTTTCGATTGAACTCACGAATGTGTTCGATAGATTGCACACTGAGTATTCAGGGCTCACTCCACGAATGAGCTTTCGGCTGTGACAGCGCACTTCAAGCAACAGAGCCATGCGTTGTCGCGTTTATCAGCTTGTATTGGAAAAGATTGTAATGACAAAAACCGAATTCGAACAAATGTAATGTTTAGACTTCTTCAAACTGATTATTGGTCTGTGGGCGTTGTATATTGTCCCAGGTTATACCAGAGATTGTCACACTAGCAGGGGCTACCAGGTGGCTATCTCGTCACGGGTATGTGCCAGAAACCATTGCAGTATGGAAAGCATTCACGTGTCCATTGAAGTCGATCTCTTCCACGCTTGACAGCAGATCGGGAGGGGGAGAATTGGAACCCCCTAAATACACTGTAATTACTCTTCTGGGAATTTTCAGATTTTTCGGACTCATGTAGCCTGAACAACTGCGCGTAGACATTTGGGGTTCGCCCCTCAGTATGTGCTAAGAACTGGAGTTCTTTCTCCTTGTTTTTACGGTGTCCCTCTCGAAAATTCAATGTTTGTCCCGTTGTTTTTGCGCCCTTATGAGTTAATACGTCATGTCGATATCCGACTTGTCCTGATGCCTGTTTTTCGTTGTCAGGTTCAATGTCGTTGATATCGATCCTTATGGAACTGCCAGTCCGTTTCTCGATTCGGCAGTCCAGTGCCTACATGATGGTGGTCTTCTCTGCGTGACATCAACAGATGCTGCTGTATTGTGTGGAAGCACCCCAGGCACCTCAATGGGCAAGTACGGAGGCTTAGCTATCAAAAATAGTGCAGCTCATGAAACGGTTCGTTCTTCCAATTTCATTACTCATATTTCTCAATTTTCTCGAATTTCACAACTGCCGAAAGGTAGTCACCCATTGTTTTAGATGCTGGGTAACTACAAACGAAGATCCCAGCTACTACAAGGCAGTGTACTATTTTCCATTGAATTAATGACGGATACCCTTGTGCGCACAAAACGTCTTTCTTGAGTTCCCTTAGTCTAACTTCCCCTGACTGTACGGACCAATCAGTCCGAAAACCCCTGATGCTAAGCGCTATCTAGTGTATGTGACCCAATCCGTCACAAAGAGACTAGATATTACTGTGGCATGTGCCCTCATGAGCCATTGAACTATACTGGAGGCTACCCGTGCAACACTCAATCTCTCATATTGGATTGACCAATAGTTAGAGGTCGAGCCGACACAGTCTCGTGGTCCATTAGTTTGGAGCTGAGACTTGTGTGCCGAACTGTGTTCAAATAAAGAAAAATTAAACGCACTGGCATTTCTTGGCAAACACCGGTGCCTTATGGTCAGGATTTTGACCCAAAGGCCTTGGTTGAGTACCCTAATCATCCCTCAGTCCGGGTTTTGGCACCCTTAGTTTCGAAGTCTTCGTATAGCTATGGTTGTCTCAGCCAGAAGTCGCCCCGCGTCACATCGGCTGTTGCTTGCTGTCATCAGCTGGGGCTCTTTATTTGATACTTAGAGCAGAGTGAGCAAGCGAAAACGGCCTACCGATAATGCTTTCCTTCCTCCTTCACATACATATTCTCCCCCCACCCCACTGACAGTGCTTTTCCTGTAGGCTCATCTGCTAGGACTGACACGCCATCCCTTTTGCATTGGTCCTAGCCGTGATGACTGCTCGTCAGTCGACGTCGACAACCTCAGGCGCCTAAAAATCAATATTCGAGTTTCGGCACTCGGTTTTTTGACTGCCTCTAAAGCAAGCGGGTAAACAGACTACATTTATTCGTAATTGCTCGCTTGAAACTAGTGTATAATAATAATGGACGCTCAACAGTGCCTGGTCGCCGTCCCACCCAAAGGAATTACGAGGACTGAGGTACTGTCAGATTGCCTAAGCCTAGACAAGAGCAGTTGAGCTGCCGAGGTTGGGGTCGGATCATGGACCTACCGGTCAGTAAGTTCGCGCCTCAACCACTGAGCTACCTCGAGATTGAGTCGGTGACGAAAATTTAAGATTCAGTTACCATCATTTAGTCAACTGCTCCACCACTCTGACAGCTTCTCATCATAAACGGGAAGTTGATGGGTGTCTGTATGTTGTTCCTTCTTCCTCCCAAATGACTGGTAGCTCCAACATCATCGGAGAGGGCTTTTGGAGTGTACTTTGGCGGTAGGCTAAAACACATCTTTGGGGTTGCCTGAGGCCTTTAATTCACAAGTGAGTGGACTTAGTGCATCGGACTCGGCTGGGTGGTCGACTTGGATTGGACTCAAACAGGCAACGTGAATGACTACCTCAGCTGTGTACTAACCACAGACTTTATGTAGCACTACCTTCAAAGCAACCAACATCGTCTCATCACATGGTCTCCTCCAGGTGTGTGCCAAACAGGGACCTAAAGTGATCACATCCGATGGTGCTGATTAATTGCTGACTGTCGCTCGTTTTGGTACACTCGGGTGGATTCTGGCAGCGTACTTGCTTCACTACTCGCTTTTCAGTGCTCCGTAAGGGGTAGGTAACTCGTTCAGCACCTGAGAGGCTCACAACTATCGAATTTGAACGAAATTTCAGAATCTTGGCTTTATTCTAACTGCTCTATGATCGGGTGTCCATTCGCACAAAACGGGATCGCCATATCTTTGCACAACTCCGGGAGATTCGTCTGAGGCATGTTCGTGCCGGCACCACTAGCACTAGATGCTAGATGAAAAAGTAGTACTGTTTGAATCCAAGAGAAATGTCTCTCGAATATTATCCAACTTGGTGAATTATCAGGCTTCAAGTGAAACTTAGCGTACCCGCCGACTGAGTCCTGGTGGACACGGAATGCTAGGGAAATGGGGGAAGCGAGGAATGTTGGGAATGCCCGAAAAATACTTCTGTTGATCCTGAAAACCGTGTGAGCAGATATATTAAGGATCGAACGGGCGCGACTATCTATAATGAAGGAGGACATCTCGACCGCTGAGTCGAGCATTCTGGACAAAAGGTCTTGTGGCCACCTGTTACCACTACCGAATTCTTGAACTGTGCTACAACCCCCGACCATAAACCCGGAAATCCTAACGCTCTCAGAGGCTTATGACTGCAGTTCCTCAAATGCCACAGAGTTCCTGTTTCAAATGAGCTCCCACCTGCACCATCCGAGGGTAAGGATGAAGTCCTCAGTCAGCGTATGCTTGATCCATTTGCCCCCCATTTGGGAAAGCTAGGGTGCCCCAGACAAACGGGAAGAATACGTAATAACACCTATTTTCAATGAAAGGTGCGAACGAATGTCATAACGACAGACGGATCGGCTTGACTCCAGTTGTAGCGAGACTCTTTGCGCCACTTGTCCTTCATCGCCTTATGATTTCCCGCAAAGGAATAACATGAGTACGGGACTTCTGCTTGAACAGAGACGATCCAGTTAGTGACCACTCTTGATCTGGAAACGAAGCAGGAAAGCCCTTACAAGTGTAATCTGTGGAGTGTGACCAGCTGATGGAAACCAGGCCTTTCTATGGAGAGTTACTCACTGCCCACTTTGGTTCGGGTGGTGGACACAAGGTGACAATTGGTACTCAGCATATGCCAAAGTTCGTCTAGTTGCTCGCTCCACACACGCGACGTACCCTAGGCACAGACGTATGGCCAGCCGGTACAAACCATCACTCCACTGGGCCCATACAACGATGTTTACAGAAAGTCACTTCTAGCCCTCTGGAATATGTATGATATTAAGGCAACACTTCGAAAACAAATAACAACAGCCTAGCAGTTAAATCCAACGCTGCTTGCTTCGGACAGAATCGGGTACACATTACATTAGAATACTTCCGCATAGTGTTCTGTAGTTAACCATAGTTTCACTTGATTCCGTCGTTTACAATGGCTTCGAATTTCTGAAACTTTCCTCATTGGGTGTGGGTTCACGGGAATACTTGGGCCAAACGAGAGTGATTTTGATATGAACTCTACAGATCCCGTCACCACCTACGACTGACCTTCGAACTGACGAACGACAGCTCATATCGCCCGTGTAGTCCTTTCACGTGATTCCACTTCCAATTTCACAAGATACACATCAGCAGATTTTGGACTTGACGAAAGTTGGAGTTTTTGTTTATCGGGGTGCTGTTTCTCTGTATTCAAATGACCACCTACAGGCCGTTTCAGAATTCTGTCTGCGTTCCTTCGGAAAGCATGTCTCAGCCAGCGTAGGTGGTTGAATGGGATCTTAGAATCCATTCCATCACAACGCGTCCATCGGATGACCTTGGTGTCCGGTACTCGTTCGGTTCAGTGGACATCAATTATTTGTGTCTGGCAGTCCATATGAAAGCTTCTTAAGTATCTTAGATAGCACCGGTACATGGCCAATGTCTCAGTACCGTACAGGAGGACAGATGGAGCCACCGATTTTCGGACGTGAACCTTGGTCTCCATTTACATGCCACTGCCAGTCCTTAAGAATGGGCTTACAGAAATGAGGGGGGAGAAGAACATTTATGTGAATGAGAAAGAGGGGAGGCGTAATCAGTAGCCCGTCCTGCTGTATACGGGAAGTAGGGCGACTCGGTCGATGGGGTGAGATTATTGTTAGTTGTGAATGTCATGGATGTACATGGGAGGGAATATCGCCAGGGCGCTCAGACCTAGACATGGGAACGATTACGGTCCTCAACAAAGCCTCTGACTCAAAAGCTTGATCACAGGTCAGCGATGGTTGGCGTAAGGCCATCAAAGCAGGCTACACTTGTAACTAGCAAGTCGCCACCAATCTTCCAAACTCCACCCTGGGGGATCAGGAGACTGTTAGTCATACCTTCGCTAATCGGTCAACCTGGTGTGCGAGGCTATGTGAGTGTCAAATGTCCACTTACGGTATAGCTCAATACGGTTATGGAGGCGTTCAAACCGTCGCACCACGTAAAACCCAGTCTCTTCGTGACGGGAGCTTGCCTGTGCATTCTCATGCCCCTGGTGAACTTTTGTTCTTTTCCTTTGCCTAGTAGTATCCTTGCATTCCATTGGAACTTCTTTCTCCTGCCAGATCATGTTTATCAGTCTATAGTCCAGCCATCATACTTCACCGGTTCCTTGCCATATCTCCGACATTTGGAAGAAGATCCGAGGACATCTCTTTGCGGTGGCCTCTGCGTTGCATTCCAGTTTACTGTTGTCGGTCGATTCATCAGTTCTTATGAAGTACTTGTACCACATACCCAATATTTCTGCAGGTGATGTCTGTTTCAGCCGTGTATAAGCGTAAGGAAGAGATCGGCGCAGTTTGTTGTTCGGCTCATAAATGGGTCTCAGACAATCGTAAAATTTTTTGGGCCGTCGCAGGGGGACGAATTCTTCGGTTCCTCTAATCATTAATGCGGCTGAGTTCCCGGGTCAGGTCATTTTCAGCATCTTCTATCTACTGTTGCTTGTCTCCGCTGTCTGGATGGACAACAGTATCGGCAAGGGCTTCGTTTTTCCCAACTAGTAGCTGGTTCGTATGTTGACTGTTGTCGCCAAGCCAGTCAGGGCATCTCGAACGCCGTTGCCGAACTCGATTGGCAGTAGTCGTCATCATCTGGTGTCTCAGTTTGTGCCGCGCTTCTGCCAGTGGTCTGGATAGATTGAAGAACGCCTGTGCAAAGGCCAGTTGTTGTTGCTACACCAAATTGATTTTTTTAGTCCTTGAGACGTTTTCCGTCGCCCCTGATGCTCTCGCTGGTACAGTTTGCTCTGTATGGTCGATGAACCTGGGTTTAAAGCTTCGTTAGGACAACCTAGTGTTCTTTTCCACAGTCGGTTCTTCTGGAACATCTCACCGGTTAGCGATAATAGAACCCAGTATATGATAATAGCCACTGACTGGGTACGTCCAGACGGTATTGTGTTCTTGTTCGAGGCGAACTATCGTGTGCTGGGTAGCAAGCGCATGAATTACTCAAAATCAGAGTAGTCTATCACCGTTGACGTCCACAGTCTATAATACCATGATGTCCGAGAACGCCTGGCCGCAGGGGTTAATCTCAATCAACATGTGAGTTAAAGTCTCCCAGCAATAGGTTCTTGTCGGCTTTCGTTTGAAGTAGCTTATCAATTTCAGTGGAGAAGTTGCTTTTGTGGTCGTCTACTGAACATAGTGTTAGAGCCTATTTGCTGAGTGTAGTCACGTAGATCCAGCATGCCAATCTCGAGTGCAGCAAAGTAAAAACGAGAGAACAGTACAAATTAATAATGCACATAGCTGACCAGAGGGTGCTTCAACAATCCTGTTCGTGCTAGTTCAATGTTGTTCTATCTTGATGAACACCAGTATGTTTTCACACTCATATCACTGACGGTAAGGTCACTATTCGTTTCCGTCGGAGGTTTCTTTCACCAATTTTGTTCAATCTTCCGATGTCGTCGATATGTTTCGCGTCTTGAGTTCATTTATGTTCGCCACCACAATATAAACTCTATCCTGTTCGCGCAAACAGAGCTTACGGATTCTGCTTCACGCGATTCAATCGGCTGCCAGTCGCTTCGGGTGCGTAATCGAGCCACTGTTGTCGTTATCAGTGGATTTCTACGTCCGCGTGTTCGTTCGCGTTTGGGCGTCTCCAGGCTCAGTGAAAGCGATCGCCGCGAAGCATGCTATCTGCTTCAGTTGTACTGGTTGTACAGTGAGTAATCTAGCGTTGCTGTTTTCTATATTGAACCAACTCCGTGCGTACAAATATGCTGTGATTCCAGTTGATATATAAAAAGTGAACGCGTACTGGTAAGCCTCAGCCATAATATTTAGTTGGTGGTTTTACTGACTGACGTGCCATAAAATAAAAAAAACGGCAGCATCAGCTGTGGTGTAGGTTCGATACTTCAACCTGCGAAGAAGACGAAAGGTGTGCCTGACATTAGTCTTGGTTGTTTGATCCGTTGTTTTGCTAAAAGATTGGACACTGACAGATTGGCCGAACCCGTGTGATAGGACAATCACAGGCCTTGCCTTGAAGCATTCGCTCGTAAATCTCAATTACAAGGTGGTAATGTTCAGTTTAAATCTTCAAGGGACGAGTTGCTGTGTGTTTTAACCTTGTGCAACAAATAATTCTGAGGTTATGTTTGTTATATCTATGTGCACATGTGTACCACAACCATGAAGTTGCACTCCCCATGTAAGTGTAATTCATAATATTCATGAGCATGGTTGAGGCTACTATATATGTAATAGTGTGAGGATACGGTGGGCACCTACGGATTAGCAGATGGTCCAGGCCATCGATGCGATGCACGTATCGGAGTCGGATATGTGGAAGTTGGTCAAAATATTGGAATTCATTAGGGTGGAATGCTGGCTTGAAGATAACTTAGCGCCTATGGGGCAACACCGAGATACCGTTGAGACAGTTTGTTTGTACCGATGCACCCTAGGGGTGGTATAGGAAGTAAGGATAAGACATATTCAGCGTCTGTGCCAGATTCTGTGGATTTCAGAGGTGCTTATTCAGACAAAGTGTAACCTTTGCTGAAGATATAGGCGGAATGATGTGCATTGGGCAATTGGTATACTATTTCAAATTCAACGCCCTCGGACTAAAACGTAATATAGACTCGGTCTACCTTGTGTTAGCTTCCTCGGTTCCGGTTACCGTGCGTTCAGTTTTCTGAACTACTAATTTTCCTGTGATTCAATTTTAAGTATGAATCCTGCATCTAAACACATTCTTCCTAATCTGTCCCACGGTCTTCTTTTCAAACCCTCGTTTTTAGGATCTGTTGGTCCAGTTTCAACTTCCTCTGATGCAACAAATAATTCTGCTTTGTCTATCGATCATCAACTAACATGGATGTGTCCTCACCTTTTGTGATGTGTTTCGATAACGCTGATTCTTAACTTGCATTGAAAAGCACATTAGCTGAGAGAGCTTTTAATGGAGATTAATCGAAATTGCTGTAGTTGTATTTATGGGGCGATCAACCTGAGAAGGGAAGAAGGACCTAAAAACGCTTGGTCCTGATTAGCCCATATTCTGACCAAACAAGATATGCCCCCTTTGGGTCAGTAGCTGATTCCTGGCATATCAGTCCAGGCGATGTTTGGTTATTTCAAGCCATCGAACTCCTTTCAGAACGTTAACTGAGGACAGGTACTTGAGTCTCACTCAGCTGTGGAAGTCAGTAGTCTTAGTGACTTCAACGTCTACACCAAGAAATGTCTTCCGCTTTCCTCGCTTACATACAGATCTTCCTGGCCGTGAGGCTAAATTCTCTTCTATGAACAACTTCCTTACTCAACTTTTCTACATTCCATTCATGACACCTAAGCTGCCGGAAAAACTGGTCTACTTGTTTTCGACATGATGGGAAGTACTACATAAAAGAGTCCACGCTGCGGCAACTGTTACATAGTTATTCACTGTTTGGCCACTGGCGCCCTGAAGCAATTTTGTTCTGGTGAGAACACCAGCATGGGGCGAAGGGACTCAAGTGTGACAGTTGAGCTGGTGACGTTTCATGAATCCCGGTGGATTGGTGATGTCTTCTCAGTGTTGGAAGACTGTTTGTGCAGGATGCCAATGGCCCAAGGGCGGTTCAATCGTGGCAGCGAACCATTGAAACCCCGGACAGCCAACTCATTCGCCTTGATAGCTGTCGTCTATTTGGACGAAAACCTCTGGACAAGCCACATCAGTGGTTCGAAGCGCTGACAATCATGGCTCAGCTGGGAACCTACGCAACCGCTCGCTAACGCGACATGCTTTAGCCTAGGCATGGTAATAAGTACATTTATACTGCTACCTTCATACTACTACAGTTACTTCCATGTTTTGAGCTGTCACCTTAAATCCGCAGGATCTTATTCCCATAAATTATTCAACAGTAAATAAATCTGGCATCTAGAATATTTATCTGTCTGGCTTGTACGTAGTTTATGGCTGTTGTTGTCAATGGTGATGGGTGTATGGATTCTTCGCAGGACTGGTTCTCTGGATTCCTTTCAAATGTCACTGGCCATGCCGTTCCGTGTTATTAGTCGTGCAGTCAGATGAAGCGTGGAAACCAAGCGTATTTCGCTCCATAGGTTGGCTGCTTATCAACCTTAGTGAGAGCCATACGAAGGTAACCACTGTTTTGATTTTGTTTCTAACAGATCTCGATTAGTTAAACGGAACAACGGAGCTCGTTCTGGAACTGTCACAAAATACTGTAAACATTTGGTTAGATCAGATACTAATACGATCCGTATCATTTCACCCTCCGCTCAATTACAAACGATTGTGTTCCTGAGATGCGTGCCGATATTTTCATTGATAATTTCTTGTGTTATCCCTAGTAATTAACCGTTTTTAGCTCCTATATGCGTTGGAAAGATTCTTACCTCGTTTCATTTCACCTTGGCGTTCCTATAGGCTTACCATGTACAACCTTTGGGCCACGCATTAGCCAGCAACAAGAGGTTGGCTCCAGCCCGTGGCCCACCAGTTGGCCCACTCTGCGCTGAGTGTGGGAGTCACTTCAATGTTTGGGGTCCATTTTGGTGTGGCCCTCTTCACAGTCGCTCATTTTTGTCTGGTTTTCTCACCACTTTGGGATGTCCTCCAAAGGTCCCTATTCCTCCTGTGGCACAGAACGGCGATGACTGCAGCACCGCACTCCCGCAATCTGATAAGACAGATCGGATCCCCCGAGGTTAGTCTTATGTCCACCTCATTAATCATTCTGTGGATATTATAATGTAGTCTCCGTCAAATCAGATCACTAGGTCCTTTTGGTCAGTGTAATGATCACGAACGTTTCATTTTGTCCACACTGAATGTTTTGGTGAAAGTGGTCCTCAAAAGTTGTATGGTAATCAGCTTTCGTTGTAGAATACTTTTTACTCCCCAATCACATTTTGTGTGAACTAAATCATACAGCCTATCTTTTAGTGGGTTCCGTATGGGACACAGAGTCGGGTGCGTTCCCCTCCGTCGCGCTGTATGTCTTTTATCTATTGCTTGGTACACAGATCGCTATCCTGCTTTACTCTTGACAAATGTTAATTCATTTGTCTGAAGTGTTTGAAATCAGTGTGTGTTTGCTGATGCTCAACGTGTCGCAGAAGATAGCTAGACAATAAAATATGTCAAGTTTTATCTCAGCTGTGCTCACTCATAGTAGTTTTTCTGCGTTTATGCTTCTGCTATGCTTCTGTTAAACATGTCTGGAACACTTGTTCCGCGTCTATGCGGTCCTACTCGATAATACAGTCGTTGGATGTGTGGGTTATGTGGTTATATTAGTTTTATGTAAAAGGACGAAACCGTAGACAACACAATCAGTCAACCGCCTTAGTTAGTTCTTAGCGACCTCCATAATTTTAATGCGGTTTTCTATGCGATTTCGACTGGACCTGTAATCGGCAGCAAAACAGCCGTAGTTTTTTTCAGTCCGGTTCAGTTCACTGGTCATGGGCTAGTGAACCACCAACAATGGGTTCCGGTTTTGCTCTGCTACGTATGTTGTGGATGCAGCCTGGTTGCCCTCCACCAAATTGCGACCAGTTTCTGTGACTGTCTCGTATGTTCAAAATCCACTTCATATGGGTCACTGCTGCTTACAAAGTCCTTCTCTTTGCGTTGTGGTAAATTTTTGCTACCCATCAACGGCATCTGGAGTGCAGGAATTCTTTGGTCCGTAAGCTTGATCCACATTGGGAGTTTAATTACCACGACTGGAGACTACTGAACGAAAAACTAACAGCTATGGAACAATGTTGGGTTGTTCTTTTTAAACTACCGGAATGTATACTCATATGAGCTAACGTGCATACCGGATTTGCTGCAATTGGCGACCCGGAATTTGCAGAACGGTATCCGTACGCTATTTACTATGGGGAATCCACCGGATTACCAGTCCCAGAAGTCTGAGCACTTGTATAATCTCAAGCCAGGGATTAATTGTCTGGATTCTGGAGACTGCGGTCGCCTGATGAGCCCCAAGCAGGGTTAAACTAGTGGTGACTTTTTACGCATTGTCCCATACTACTGATATTTAATAGGAGTAGTTCACTTTATCTGCACAAACATCTAACCGCATCCCCTGCACCTCGATGTTGTCCTGTTGAGTTCATTTTTGATCATTTCATGCCCAGAAAAATGCTTTTCGGAAGCATAAAACCCAGGAACTCGATAGTAACATTATTCTGTAATCCATTTCATCCCTCAGACCCTTCCAACAACGTTTATCCAAGCGGTGCAGAGTTGGGGCTCCCAATGCCTGAAGGATTTTCCTTTGCTCCAGATTTAACAGATCCTGATTTAAATGATAAAGCCAGTAGTCGGTTTGGGACATTCAAGCGAATCGTTGGAATGTGCACCATGGCCTTTGAGGAACTCCCGGATGTCGTATTCTATCATAGAATTGATCACCTGACTGCCGTACTGGGTATGCAGGTTCCAGCTTTGTTGGAGCTACAGTACGTTCCCACCTATTTGGCATCATTCATTCCTTCGTTTTTCAACCCGAAAGTCTGATAATCTTTTTTGAACAATACTGATAACATCATGGAGCTTTACTGTCACTTCCATTGGTCGATCGCATGTTGTTAACCGTTCACGATAACCCCTTACTCCTAGCAAACCGGGAACCAAGTCCAGGTTACAGCGCAGCAGGCAAAACTGGTCTATGGTTTTTGGTGACTACTGAAATGTTACGTCCCTAGGACTGGAGTACATCACTTGACCATAGGGGATCTGAAATTACGTTTGAATAATCTAGGTTTATTTTATGCGAATGCGTTGATTGCTCGAAATCCAGGGAACATGAAAGGCTCGTGTTGATTTTTTCATAGGCTGACCTGTTCTTTCTAAATAATCTCCCTTCGACGCTTCCACAACATTAAGCAATTCGTTGCGAAACCTAATGTGATAGTGTTTTTTTTAAGTTTTCTGGGACTCACATGGATTGTGTCGTGTAAAATTCGGTGTTTTACACATTCACCCCATCTTATTTTGTTGTACTGTTATTAGTAGAAGCTTCCAAATAGCTGTGAACCATTTATCGTCTTCCTTCGATTTTTAGCTCTCCATTCTTGAATGCTGGTTATCGCATTTCCTGCTCCCACGCAGAAGCTAACACGTTCAAAACCGACGCGACCATGTCATTTATTTGGGATGTGTTACTGACGTTCCATCGCATTTCTGCTCCCACGCAGAAACTAACACGTTCAAAACCGACGCGCCCATGTCATTTATTTGGGATGTGTTACTGACGTTCCGTCGGAGGTTTCAGTCGTTGGAAAAAGCACCCAAGTCACCAACATCATCTGCCACAAGTGATGAATCTGAATCCGGGGAACTGGAAACTGCGAATGGAAAGCAAGAATCGATCCAACGAAAACAGGCCAGAAGACGAACAAATCGGCAGCACCGTCGCAAACGTCTCGAATCGCTAGGTCCGGAACAAGCTGCCGAACTAGCCTCTTTTCGTGCGCATCGAGGTCAGGTACGAGCACAGTTACTCTCTCGACCCATCAATTCAAACGTGGATCTGACCATACATCCAGACGCCAACCCTCCTTCGCGAACCGACGGGCTGGTCAGGTTGGTATCTCTGACGTTCCTCCAGTAGTCTCTCTCATGTCCACTGCTGGTCTTACCACTACTACTGCTACAACTCACTACGCATCCGGTTTTCTATACTAGTATGTTAGGTTTTGTAACTCTTTGATCAAAACTACCTACTCGGAAGTAGTTGTGCTCTCTCTGCGTTAAGTAGAATGCCCAGCTTCTGCGTATTATTGATTACGATGATTCGTGTACAGCCTAAGACTGCTTAGGTACGCAGATGCGATAACTTTTGTCCTAATGCTTTTGGACTTGCTTTAGGCGTTCATTAGTCTGTTATCTAACTGCACTTTAAGAAGCACTGTAAAGAAGTTATACTATTTCCACGAAGGAAACCTGTGGGTAGTTTCCTTTATGGAGATATGCTCCGATCTCTCGATTGTCCCTCCGACTGAAACATGAGGCGGCCTGCAGCACATTCATGTCGAGAAGTTATGCTATTATTTCCCCTTTATGGTGATATTCGCTTAACTGAAACCATTGAACTGGTGGCATACGTGAGTCTCGTTGTTTTAACTGTGAATTGAGATGCTACTGAAATAAACCCCAAGTAGCCTGGTCATTCTATTGAGTAGTAGCTTGATATTATTGCTTATTTGCACAAAGGTAAGTGGGTGAACACAGTGTGTGCAGTCTACTGCAAGCTAGGCTGGCTTAGATTATTTGGGCAGGTCATTAGAAAGACGTAGGAGCACTAACCCGGCCTCCGTATCTCGACTTCTCTTGTCCAGGCTAGACAACCTGACAACCCCATCCCCGTGCTTTCTCCAGGTGGCAGCCAGGTACCGAAAGGGTGTTGCAGCTAAACGATTTTTAGTACCACGAATGAAATATTTTTCACTCCAACCAGATCGTTTTTGGAATCCAAGCTATTAAAGCGACGTGGTAGACCGCATTTGAAAGATATCGATAAGCTTAATACTTGCTGCTAGTTCTAGTAATTCAATTGTCGAAAGGACGAGATCACTAAATGTCTTTGCAGCTTGTCTCTAAACAAACCAGTTATGATTGACATTCCATCTGGTCCAAGTCAATCTATCAATCCTGTCTGCGGAATCGCTCTCAAAGTGCAGTTTTGGCAAAAGTTTCCGCTCTATAAAAAATTCTGCAGAATGCTTTATGGAAACGGCACAGGCTACTTACAGGCTCGTGAATCGCTCTACTGCGTAGACATGGAGCATAACATCAAGACATGGTCGATGAATCACTCACATGCGAACATCATGCAGCGTGTGTTATTGATTTTTTACTCTCAAACGGATTCCTTATTCTTTCGCCATTGGTTTCCTACCACGATGGGGCCAGTTGCTGCGCAGAATCAGGTGACTTGAAATGCAAGCATTCTTACCACCATCACTGATACTGTGAATTCTGATTCGCTTGCATTTTCCCTGAACTAACGTTCATTCAGTGAACGGAACAAATGATTCCGTACTTTTACTGTTTCTCTGAGCAGTTAGTTGTTACTGTCAACATTAACGGCAATATCAGGTTTGTTCTAAAATTCCAGACGGACCGTTATATACTATGGCACATGGCCCAGATATGGACAAATACTATTTAATTTGAATGCGTATGATACGACTAGAAGTTAAACACGTTCGGTACACTATAACAATCAAACACCTAAGCTTATTATGATGAGCATCACGGGAAGATGAGTCGCGATCGGACAGGACGATATCTTAGCTTCAAGACGCTTCCATGTAGGTTTTTCTACTTTTGATCTTCCCACGGTATTGTCGCCCCTTGTAGAAATCCTAACTTTTCATCCTACAGAGGGTACTCGACTGTCACCCTTTTCACTTCTATTACCGCTGGATTTTAGCGGAGCTACGCTCACCGGCATGTCGAACTATACTGTTCCTCTTCAATGCTCTCCTCAGCTTATAGCCGCTCTAAGGGGTATTTATTATTCCTCCTTTATCTCACTTTTCTCTTTCCCTACATTTTTTCAGATATCAGCCAAATCCGGAGAAGTTCTGGGGACCAAAAGCCAGACCCAAAATGCTGAAAACAGATTCGGGATAAGGCCTTGTTTACTGAGTTTTCGAATCCCCATGTATATATTTTTCTTCACTTAATAAGCCTTCCTTCGAATCTTGTATCTTGTCTTCTTGGTTGCTTGGCACCTACTAGGAGATCATGTATGCTCACCAGAGCTACGTTACACATATCCAGTTCCTTGCAAATATTCGATTTGAAACATCCTAGCAAGAGTTTGTTTCCATCACATCTGTCGTGCTTGCCCCCTCCATCAGTGTTATTTTCATCTACCACTGAGTTCCACGGTTTGGTCGGTGAAATGTGGATGGAAACCCGAACTCTTTATTCTGAAGTTTCAGAGAAATACAATGGGATAGGAAATCTTGAAAGTCCTAATATGCGTGCCGAAACATGGGACCACCACATGGTTAAATTACTTTCGTGGACAAATAGTCCTCAAACAACAAGACAATGTTGTCCGCATAATCCAACTTTAAGAATCTCTTCAGGTCCAATTTCGATACCTAGAATCGTGGTCTCTTGGGGTGTACGTTCACGGTGATGTCGAGGACAAAACTGAACAAGAGAGATTGGATAACTAATGCATTCCGCCGCTGGTTGTGAAGGTGATTCTGGACAGTTCACTGTACACCCTAGCCCAACCGGTTTGGGGAGGGGGGTGGCACAACGCATGTTCATGAACTTTGAGGACGCCACCTAACTAGGAATTTTAGATGAGCCGTAGGGTCGAGGTCCCTCCTAAAGTCGAGGATAACCACAATTGCTGATCAGCGGTACGCGTGGCACTACTCAAACAGCTAACGTAATATAAAAATCAATGCACTCTCTGCCAGGTCGAAATTCTGCTTGATACTGTCCACTTGTATCTCACGTGCCGAAAATTAGTATCGGAATACAAAGGAAACCAGTGGGCGTGTGGAACTTATACCTGTGTGGTTGGAGCAGTCGGTTTGGTTACCTTTTTTCGAAACATGGGACCGACGAATGCGTACAGCCCGTTGACATTGAGCAGGCCCCAGCCAGTGTCATTTCTCATCATATCGGACAAATTGACCCTTCAAAACGATTTTCATTCGCGTTTTTTTAGCGGATGCTCTTCATAACTTGCGATGGGCATCCTTGATTATCAGCAGAACGCCTAGTCTGACAAGCTGAGCCCATTTTAAACAGGGCCTTGACCGTACTCCCGTTTCTTGGTTTTCTTTCCAGGGTTCACAGTTCAGTCGAAGCCCTGAAAGGCCTGCCTCGGATGACCTTTCCGTAGGGTCACAGGCATTCACGGAGACAGAGTTTCCCTCTGGAGTGAGGTTAAGCATTGGAGTATGATAAGGTACCATGATGATGATGGTGATCCCACTAGGATAGACCTTGTGACCTACTCATCGAACATGCGTGTGTCGTAAGACACGCTTTTATTAGAAGTCATTTTGTTGGAAACCGTAAAAACCGAAACG
Organism: Opisthorchis viverrini; assembly: GCF_000715545.1. Classification (NCBI taxonomy): domain Eukaryota; kingdom Metazoa; phylum Platyhelminthes; class Trematoda; order Opisthorchiida; family Opisthorchiidae; genus Opisthorchis; species Opisthorchis viverrini. Next base: position 76,094 of record NW_008751699.1, on the reverse strand, counting down.
TGAAAGTGTTTTCATAACCGGTGCTCCGAAATACCTGTTCGAATCAATGGGAGCGAATCTCGCCCCGGGCGTTAGTGAGACCCGAATTTAACCTCCAAGCCCTAATGACGGATTAGAAGTCGGGCGTGCGGGAGTTAACTGTGTGGGATCTGTTCATCTTGAATCAATTTGATTCGAAGAACGGATATATATAGTCAACAACTTAGTGCCGACCTTTCTAACCCGGCCATCCCTAGAAGGAGGAAACAGCGCTGCCTCCATAAATATGGATATGGTGGTCGTCTGGAAAGAACACCTGACTGGCCTCACGCGCCTGTTACAGAGAACAGTGCGAATTTACTCCCAGGTGGGATTTAGTTGGGTCTCATTTTGATACCAACCTACTCCGCGAACGGAGAAAGTTCGTCATTTGCGTACCAGTTAGCGTTCGAGTGGAACATTAGGTTGTCTGACGGAAGTTCTGAGAATGCAAACATCTGCTGAGCCCCAAGAAGAGCGAAACTGGTTATGCGGTGCCAAACAGTGTAAGCAACCGTATGAGTAGTGTTCCGCTAAGGACACACAAAAGATGTATTTCGTAACGCCATTGTAAATAAGTGGTCACGTCGAAATTTTACACGAAAAATATATCCTAGCGCATCACAAATAGGGTATGGACTAATTAGCAGTTGACTACAAAGCTCTGTGGGTAGAGGGAAGTCAAGAAATAGGTTGAAGTCGGTCAGTCAAAGCCGACAGCAGTCAGCAGACATGCGGAAAGGAGGAGGGAGATACACTGACGGCAAACAACGAAGTTTAGATGCGGAAAGACGGAGTTTTGCCATCGATATGACGTAGGCGGAGATAACAGTCAGTTCCGATGGAACGTATTGCATACATCTGCAAGTCACCCCCAAGCTGGCGTGCATAGGCGCGCGACAGTGGTAGACCGAATCCGAATCTGATAAGAGAACCGAAGAACACAAAAGAAAATATGAATTTTATCCCTCAACCAGCCCCCACTCATGATGAAATGCCTCCAACCAAGCCGAAATTAGCAATGCTGAGAAAATAGCGCTCTAGTAATTAATGCTGAAGATTGGGCAACCTGAGACTTGCGACCCTACCGTGTTACCACCATTACTGTCCTTTCAGGCGGCAGTTTTCGATATGGAAAAACAGCACGGAGGATTCCCGTTGAAAAACAGCTGCGTATTTCTTATAAATGATCAAGATGCCTCTTCATATGCAGATCACTGGCCTCCTGAACATCTCCCAAAGTACGAAGGAAAATAGGGAAGGCAAACTCTACTCATGTGCTGGGGGCCTACTGTTGTGGAAATCCAGTGTTGGAATAGCAATGCGCCGACGAAGGACGTTGCGGTATTCGTTGTGCAGAGGACGAAAAATCGGAAGCGTGTAAACTGGACTTAAAGAATTCAACGACGTAATAAAATTCGCCAACAGTGGAGGTACCTGCTTCCTAGTTTTCATTACAATCCATCGGGCTCTCTAGACAGCTGCTAGGTATGTGGGACGGTGCTATGATTATCGTTCGCATTTGTGCTGACCGGCGAGGTAGCCAAAAGACTACCGGAATTAAGCAAGGTAACGAAACGAAAGGTAATGGTAAAAGTAAACGGTATGCAGGTCGTTGTAGGAGAACAACTCCAAGAAACAAACGGAATGTCTTAGCCCCGTTTGCTTCCTCATACTACAAAGGAACATCACACACAGAGACCAGTGTATGGAAATGTGGAGTGACTCCCAGCTAAAGAACACACCAAAAAAGCCAGCGGGTCCAAATTATTCATGATAGTCGATAATACAAGAAACACGCTCAACAAGGACCACCTGGAAACTTCCCAAATGATCTCCCGAGGTCCAAAGTACACAAAAAGCACATTAAAGTCGTTCCACCGTGTGACGGAAGTCCAAATGATACTGTCGATGAATACACGCAGGACGCGGCAATGCGCTACGGATTCATTTGACTTCGTGTTTTTTTGCGCGTGATGACCCCGTCCGCGGCAAAAATCTATCAAGATCTGGGAAAATTGTTCGGTTTGTTTGATATGCTCACAATTGCGGCTCTCTGTTACCGGATAGAACGAAACTGGTTCGTCCAAAATAGGAAATCATCCGATTACAGAAGCGCCGGACTAATGTATCAGTCCAAAGGTAACTGCTCCTTCAAGGGTATAGTTGAGAACTTTTTCATGACTTTTCTTCCCAAGACGGACCTTTTTGCGACTATCGTAGCACAGACTGTAGTCCATAGTGTTCTAGCAACGTGTAGGGTAACACCTGTTCACACTTAGCATAAAATCGACTGTCAACCCCAAAAAATACTGCTTTGTACTCTTACACAGGAATGGAAGGCCATGAGAGGAATCGAGATGAAAAAACTTTGGAAAACACTTCCTATCAGTGTTCGGATCTTAACAACAAACCACCACCACCCCCCGTAAATCTGCACACAAACAAAAGAGCTTCCAGAGCTGATCAAATATCGACCACTAGATGACCAGCTCTGTTCAGTGTGGAAAAGACTTTTACACACGAGATGGCTTGGTGATCTTCAAGGTATTGTGTTCTTAACTAATCCGGTCAGTTTTATTTGGCACGGATATGACCATTTGAGATATAGTCGACCCAGAATACGGACGACACAGCAGGGTCACCCAGCTGGTCAGCTATTCATATTCTGCGAGCAGTGATAAGCGATACTTGAAGGATCATGGTGTTTGCGCATGACCACAAGCAGACTATGATCGAATGCGTGGACGAGAGGTCAACACAGGAAAATATCACACGTCCACATGATGACTAGTAGCCAAGGAATAAAAATAAATTCAATTTGATAAGAAATGCTATAACTCGGAAGAGTTTTCGACCTCAAGAGTAGCCCAAAACTAAATAGCATATCCCAGGTATTTCAGACGCAGTCGACAAATGTAGAATATCGAGTAATGGAGTACCTGACAGTGAATCTTGAAGTTGAGTGCAGCAAACTTAGGTTGAGTGAAGGCGTACTAATAACAATAAGACCACCATTGGCTGACTCAAAAATATCTGTTGGTCGTATAAGTGAGGCCGATCTATGCCAAAAGACCGAGAAACACTGTACAGTTGTCTCATTCTCATTGGGAACTATCGGCAGGGCGCATGTCATGAAACTCTGAGAATTTCCGGTCCGGGATCTTCCGGCAATCAGTTTGGTCATTTTACCGCTCGGCAACGAGGGCCTAATCGGTAGTGTGATAAACTCACCTTCACGAGATACATTGCCACTCATCTGTGGATCAATGAATCCACATCACGTGTTGACTGCCTGGTCAAGTGGTGACTTCTCAAAGGGAAGCAGGAATTCAGTGCTTCCTGGACTTTCAATATAGATCGGTTTACTTACAGGACGGAATCTTTATTGGAAATTCTCAAATCTCCCCATACCATCATCAATTCCAGTAGCTCAGATGAAGAACTTCGCCGCATCTGCACGTGAAGCAGTAGATACCGCGTAACAAAGAGAATCGCTTTTTTTAAGTGGTAAGTTCTGTGTGCAGAGAAGCCGCACAAAATATGCCTCTCTCGGGGCGATTTTCGATTATAGGAATATCGCCTTGAACGCCAGCGTCAGATAGGGTAATCATTCTGGTACTCTGAGCTTCAGTTCTGTTTGTGATTTCGCTATGCTATAACGCCTTATAAATGTCTTCGGGTAGCCTGTCTCAGTTTCCGTACGTTCTGTTATCAGCGCAACCAATCAAATCAAGCACCTTTTCGGTGCCTAGCAGCCATGTCAACGGGAGAAGGCATGAGAACCGAGATACTGCCAGGTTGGCCAAGTCTACACAGGAGAAATCGAGATACTGAGGTTGGGTTCGAACCACGGACCTTCCGGTACGTAATCTGGTGCCTTAACCACTGAGATATTCCGATCCCATACATATAAACAACCCACCATTTCGGTATTTCTGGATTTCCATGGCGCATTCCACTTGTTTGACCGAGCTATTCGTTTCAAACATGCTTTCCCGGTAAGGATGCACCCACTTTGTGGGTGCAAAATAGATGCTAAGGACAGGCAGTCACTTGCGACCCAGGGTAAGGTACTGGAAGTCGTGGCGCGTTTTACGTTGTTAGTACTGACGGTAGAGTGACAGATGGAGCCAGAGCACGAAACTCCAAGGCCCGGGTCGCGTTTGCTAATTTCCAGCGCCTGTGGCGTCAAAGCGGTATATCCCTGAAAATCAGGGGACTTGTGCATCAAGCTAGTGTGAGGGCTGCTTTCTTGTATGACTGTGAGACGTAGCCTCTTTGAGCAGCTGAAATGACACCTTCAGGGCTGACGCCGGCAAATCCGCAACGAGGCAATTGGAAAGCGAGTGTCTGGTTGTACAGTGAGGATAGAGGACTGTGTCCAGCGACAGGTGTGTTGGTTACGCCACATGTTGCGCATGCCGAGCCGTTGTTTACCCAGTTCAGAGTGGTGGAGGTCAACCTTTGGCCAGACAGGGGTGTGTGAAATATAACGAAAAGTTCGGGTATTTCCGCGCGATTCGCCTTCCAGGTGGTGGTCTGCCATGTGCATGTTTGGATACGCCGCAACATATGGCCGCTTAAAATGTTAGTGGCGTCCTTGTGGTTATTTTCTATTCAGTGTCTGAATGGGTGCCTGGAGGCTTAGGCAGCGAAGCATCCGCATTGAACACCGATGTTATGCTGTCGATTGTGACGACACAGAAGACAAAGTCGTATCAATCGGCGCTATATGCCACTTGGAATTGACTCTCAATGCTGGCATCATGAAAGATCTTTCTTCAAAAAGGGGAAGTGGTGAAGGGCATAGGCCTGCCAGGGTCGGACCGGAAAACATTAGTCTGAGAACGCCTACTCATGGCTGGACAGCACAAGATCAATCAATGTTGCTTCCACATAACATGCGGACCACACATAGTTTCCTTCTGAGCCGTAACTTCGGTTTAAGTCTTGCGTCTACACTCGCTGGCGGAATCGAAAGTACTCGCTCAAAGGCAGTTTCTTCCTCGTCTTTGCGTATTGAAAATTTCACCTTGTTTGGCTACAAAGCGTTTGCAACCCAATCGCCAGGTTTCAAGCACTTCATCTATAAAGCCAGCTCTGTTTCCCGAATAGATCGAAAATGTAATAAAAGGTAAGACTACAAATATTAGATGACTGCCGCACGAGACGGGTCTGCTTTATTCGCTAGAACTTTAACACCACAATCGGTCCCACTCGACTTACCCATGAATACTCTTTGTGACTTGATGTTGCGTGATACTGCAGAAAATCTTATTACTCGGTAGTATTTGGGACGAGGCACCAGCGTTCAAGGGTAGATCGATATCATCCGTCTGAGATAACCGGGCGTGCGGGCCTAACGCGCCACCGGTGGCAGTGGGGGGCGGAAGTACATTGGGTTCTTTGACAACAGAATGTGAACCATGCTTAGTGGACGCCTGTTCCCAACCGGCTTCTACTTTGGCAGCTGCCGGTGTGGACACATGGTATTCCCATATGGCGTGTTCTAGATCTGATGGAATCCCACCAGCGTGGTCTGTGATTCGGATCCAAAAATCCACTTCATCTGATGCCAAGGTAACGTAGATGGGTGGTAGTTTGCCAGCAGTCCTACATCTGGACTCGATAGTGGCACTAAAAAGGGATGGAAAATAGTTAGCGTAAGTATGGTCATAGTGTGGTTCTACATTAAACTGAGGAGAGCGCGGCCATAACGACTTACCTTGGTACACAAAAACATGTCTTGGCAATAGGCAGCGCCTTCGCGAGGATCGATGATTACCTACCAGCGGTCAGATAATGGCCTGAACAGGTCAACGCCTGGCTTAAACAAAAACCCACGCCTAATTGGAATTTAACAGCTCCATAAAATGGTTGTTAGAGGGGTAGTTCAGAGAGTAGGAACGAAACAGTCCTGTGTCTGACCGTTCTGATGAGTGTTGATAAGGAAGAAAGCGCCAAAGTGAATGAGCTTTCGAGATCCCAACATATCTCCCATAAAACATAAGTATTGTTGCACCGAAGTGGACATCACGCAGCATTTGCCCAGTTCTGTCGATAAGGAAGAAAGCGCCAAAGTGACTGAGCTTTTGAGATCCCAACATATCTCTCATAAAACATAAGTATTGTTACACCAAAGTGGACATCACGCAGCATTTGCCCAGTTTTTACCTGAGTACCTCTTTCGACAATGTAACGGTAGCCAGGAGAGATCAGCATTGGTTAGCTAGTTGATTAACACGCTCAAATCAAATTAAATCGTTCAGCTGTAGGAAACTTTCGGTGCTTAGTTGCCATGCCACCCGAAAGAAGCACGAGGGCTGGGATACTGCCAGGTTGCCCATGCCTAGACAGGGGAAGTCGAGAGGAAGAGGTCGGGTTCGAACGACGGACCTTCCGGTCAATAAAATCGTGCTCTTGCCACTGAGCCATCTCGCCCAAAACGCTCAAGATATCGCGGGTATCTGAAAGTCAGCACTCCCGATACAAATGCATTGTACAGTGTACAAATACATACACAACACATACCATGCCATGGACTGTGGAGTGTCAGTCAAACAATAACACAAAGTAGTGGTAATACTGTAAAAAGTGTAGTATGTACATCATATTTGCGATCTAATTTGGTGATAACAAGACTCAGCTGAATCCCTGGGGAATCTGCTGTTTTTTCATGAATCACCACACTGGTTGTACTACACAATGACCGCCGCTTGATTTATTTGGTAAGCAAATGAAGGTATTTCGCCAAATGCATACCAGTTAGTGTTCAGGTGAGGCACACGGTTGACTGAGAGAAACTCAGTGACTATCTGATGAGCCCCAAGAAGATTGGAACAGGTCGTGGATTGTCGAGAAGTTTTCAGCAACAATGGTAGAGATGTTTCGTCAAGAGATATCCCGGATACTGTACCAAGTGAAAGTTAATGAGACGTTTGCATAGCACGTTCAATTGGAAAATATGATGAAGAAAAAACAAGAGGATTAGTTGAGTCTCCTCCCAACACCAACTTCGTTTGTAGATGGATATATTTTGTCAATCGCGCAGGACAAATAAGCAACTTCCCAAAGATGAATCAGAAACAAAGCACACTGCATCATAGCCATGCAAAAATATGGTCAATGAGAGGTCGCAATACAAGGTGTATTAGATTTTTAAAGTTAATGGAGGTTAATTCACAACAAAACACCATCAGGGAAAGGCGATCACCCTCAGAACTACTCAGGCCATTTTCCTTTTGTGGGGTTCTGTTGCAGGTCTAATGAGGATGCCCATATCAAACCGGAACCTCGGCTCTTCCGGATGCCCCATGACCCGCTCAAGGTTGAAAAGTCTATCTAATCAAAGGATTTCAATAGAACCGGATGTATTTGGCCTTGGACGAAGCTGCAGTGACTGCTGGAAGTAAAATAAGACAATGCTTCTAATCACATCACAACGGACCCCAGATTCAGAATGACGCAGGCAGAGAGGTGACCAGCCTTGATTGATAACCATATATTTGAGGCGAAATCGCCGGGCTCACCAAAGAATTCGCTCATCAGCAAGTGGCACAATCCACTATAGGTTTCGGTGAGAATGAGCACGTGATGCGTGCGGATCAACGCATTGTCTTGAACGGAGATTCGATCCACTCTTAGTGGATTTCAGCATAAAATACAAACGATAAGTAACTCGTTTTTCACTGTGCCGTAGCAGCTTTTTTCAGAGGAGTTTAGAAACTCTTCGAAAGAATGTTTGAGTTTCAGAATTCCTCGACCGATAGACCTTTCAGCGTCAGGTCACATCACGGGGGCCGCGTGGTTAAAGGGGTAGATTCTTCACAACGATCAGCTATGCGTATCCGAAAGTTGGTATTAAAACTCATACTTAATTGCAACCTTTGTGTTTCCATCATCCTACGGTCGTATGAGATGCGTATTGCTGGTGAAGTCCAACTATGATGAAACTTAGTGTTTTCGGTTTGTCCTTATAGGCCAATTTCATCTGTAGAAAAAACTTTGGGTTTGAAACCTAAACGTCTTCCCACCACCTACAATGTATTTCGTATATGCCAAAAAGAGTCGAACAAAGTTAGTTTGAATCAAGATGCTCACCGGAAAGCGTTTTTAAACAGCTCCGTTAAGATATAGTCCAACGGTATTCGAATGTAAGGGAAAACTAAGTCGGTTTGGCCAGCGAGGATTACTTCCGGGGCCATACCATACTCCAGTTGAAACATCCCGCTGAGCAAGAGATAAATTATGAGCAAATCAATTGACAGACCGAGATATGAAGGAAGTTAGCTGTAGACATCACAAGTATGACAATCAAGCATAATGAACTATCTATTGTGCACAGAAAGTCTCAGGATCTCGTGCATACTATCGTCCATACTAACATCGACACCGATGTTGGACGCTGGGTTCTGAACTGCAAGGTTGTAGATTAGCATTTTATGGGGGACGCTCAACAGCAGATGCTCAACAGTAGAGTTCGAGTGTTATCTACTATTCTGAAGCGCACTCGCAGTGAGTAGGCCAGACAGTGGATAGGCATAGTCAGTCACTGATGGGTGACATAGATCTATGCATTCCATGCTGAAGGTCCGGTTGTCCGCGCCAGTACGGTCAATTTTAGCGTCAAAAATGGGAGGATTTCGAGTTTGTTCTCCCCGACAGTTTCCGTCTTAACGTCAGTATGCACAGTGCTTCTTAGTTCTCTGCTTACTCACGGAGCCACTATTGACATAACCACACTTTTCTCGCCCATTTACGCTTACCCCTCAAATACAATAACAAAAAAGTAAAGGAATTACGGATTGTGGCCGTATTTCGAGAGGAATAAACAACTTGTCTTCCGATAGCCTGCACAGCTATGCAATCCAACTATGGAACGTCCTGTTCTGGCGAGGATTCTTGGAAGAACGTTTTTTGACATGCACAAAAAAGCTGGCCTATCGGACAATCAACAAAGTGACAACAAATACAATGTGTCAAAAACAAACAGAGATAACCGGTTATTTTTCAGTCGCCCGAAAGGCTCTTTTGCAATTAACTCATATGCAAGAGATACTATCATCCACTCATTGTCCGACCTGATTAACCTTTCTCGGATTTGTGAACCCTGTAGGATCGTTTGCAAACACAAACTGAGTAGGAACCTTCACACTTATTGAGTGAGATTAGGCGTCCAACAATGTGACGATTCCGGTTGAATCTATTGGTTCATCATTTCTGGTTGATGATTTGCCTCCCTCTCATGATCTTGGACTAAAATCTCTTCCACAAGCTACGCGTTGAAGGTGACAGGTTTGGTGCATGAGTGCCATTTTTGCCAATGTCATTAACCATTGGTGAGTTGAGTCCCTGGGTCTCCATCCCGGGAGACTGCAGTTGCCAACCCGATTAAGTCTACTGGTTGGTGTTTTCGTACTTCGTTGCCAGGTCATACACTATCCACCACTCGGTCGCTTCCACTCAGCACAGGGCTGGGCAAAAAGCCCAGTGAGGCAGACGGTCTTCTGGCGTGCGGAGTACATGTCCTAACTAGCGTAACCTATGAGGCTAAAGTAATTCATTTATCACGGGAGAGTTCCTTCTTCTCAAGACCGTCTGGCGTGTCTCATCAATACTAATCCGATGTCCCCACCAAACCTGACCAATGCTTTGGAGACACTGATGGTCAAAAACTGACGTCTTCCGTATGCCCTCTGCGTGTAGGGGTCAGGTTCTGATCCATAAAGCAGTATGGATCGCACCACCGCAGTGTAAGCCCTACTCTTGGTAGACAAACTGACGTCACTTCGGCGCCTTAGGTGTCGGAGGTTGGCAAAAGTTGCCTTGGCCTTACCGCCTCGAGAAATAATGTCATCATCTCCATCCGGTCGACCGGAACTTATACAACTGCCCAGGTAAACACATTTATCTACGTCGATTGGCCTACCTGCAAGCAAAAGGTGTGGGTTTGATCCCACTCAATCTTTTAGCAGTATTTTACATTTTACAGGTGTGAATCGGCCAGGTGTTCACACGTGTGTTGTGCGGGAAACACGGGCCAACGACCATCAATCCCTGGCAGAAAACCAATGTTTCGGTAAATAGTATAAAGTTCCTGTGCTGTTCGATCCATCAGGATCCACATCGTACATATAGGTTCGACGTAGTTGCGACAAAAGCCTGTAAGGACTAAGAACGGGAGTGACGTTAACTTCATCCAGCGACCACTTGAGGGCAACTTGATTCAATCTAGAACGATTGAAAAATGACCATATCGTACACCGGGGTCGGGATGACTGAGTAACAACGTTCACTCGGGGTAACTGTCACCGACAAAAACCGACCGATGGACGAGGGACTCACCTAACAAGCTCTATTTGTTTCTTGACTACGTCTGTCAGTGCCATCCGCTGATCAATGATTCCCACATGGTGAGGCTGAAGTGTAATGAGGCACGTTGAGCATTTACGTGTTGGGCTCCAAGGCACACATAATGGGAGTTACAGTCATGTTGGAGGATGACACAGTACTCGACAACTGTCATCAAAACGAACCATCAGACGAAATAACAAAGGATAGGTTGATGTAATGGCGTATCAAGTCCGATTAACGATGAACAGCTTATTAACAAAGCTTAAAGCACTTTGGTAAACCTTTCCAGCAGAATAATTCCTTTAGGTGTTGGTTGATGAAGTACTAAGGAGCTGAATTGATGTGGGATTGTTGTGGATGTTCCAGCCTTGGGATTATGAATTCATTACAAACCACCTACTCACCCGGTCCCGTGAAAACCCGTTAGAAACCATTCCAAACCTCTGCATCCAATATTTGTGACAAGGAAGACTCCACGTGTCTCTGTAATCATTAGTCGCCTAACTAAAGGTCGGAGAGTAGCATGTATGCAAAACCTTCATAGTGTCCAAACCAGGCATCTAGTTGATAGCTTATATTACTAGCAATTTTACTTCAAGTTGAGCAGTGGCCCTGAAATGAAGGTCTCCTCCGATATACTCGTTGGCCAGTGTGAACAGTCCACGCTTTCTTATTCTGATGAGTTCCTTAGGGCAAACAATGATGAGACTCAGAGTAAGGAAAAGAGATAAAAGGACAAAACGATCTGACGGTAAGCATTTCAAAAGAAGGCTATCCTCATGACATGGTGTCAAAATACGCCGGTAAGCTGAGAATCGAGAGGAAATCCTGTTTTCTGGTCATAGTTGTCGATGCGCGTTTCACAGTTTTTTTAGGAAGCGGTACACATTAAAGATAAAATGTGAAAGCGAGCTTTCTCACCAGTTGCTCAGATATGTGTGGTTTGCTTTCACAGGTTGAGTTGACATTCTAATTCATACCACTTGTTCGGCGGGGATTCACAGAAGCAGTAAAACGTGTGCGAGAAATAAAACTGTTGAGAACTATCAGTAAGTTGTTCAGATCTAGGTTGCACGCCACCTAACTAAATTCACTGTGCCAGCTGATGAGCGGCTGTGGAAAAACGTTTGGCGTCACAAGTTCCGGCATTGATTCGTGTTCTATAAAAGTGAGTATAACGCTTATCTGATGATTCTGTGTAAGCAAATCAAAAAGTCCTCAGATCTTGGCACGGAATTCCGAGTGAGGTCTACGTCCAACCGAGATCGTCACACATTTCGAAAACAAGTGAGTTGTTTCCGGCAGCCTCTCCAAGGAATTATGTAAAATATCTGAACTTTAGTTTACTACCAAGTGTGATGGTCGCGATGACTGAAGCTTAACCGTACCGCCATTATTTTTGGGATCAATGAAACGAATGAGGATAGGTAGCGGGGAAGCGAAGCTCAAAGGCAGCTGGGTTGGGACGATGAATTTGGCATGCTTTGATGTGCTCTGTGGCCTAGTATAGTTGTATAGTCTGGTATGACAAAGCCGCAGTAGCCGTTTATTGAATGGCCTAAACACATCACACAGCCAGGCTTCGGCTCATTGCAAACGTGTAGTCCATACTCATATGCATACCAGAGTAAGGAGCAATGCTCTTCGCTGCGAAGTCGTTTATTAGCAAACACGAACCCAGCAGCTACAAGTCGTCAGACATGAAAGTGAACGCCTCATATGCGGAGTTTTTTTAAAATGAATATCCCCAAGCGTCCTCTTGGACTTCCCTGAACGTCCATTGAATATTAGACAATAGTACCCGTACAATGCAAAGCGGCTCCATAATTTTCGTAGCAACCTTCACCTTCGATCGCATGCGGGAGCGGGGATATCAGATCATTGAATAGTTGCATGCTTCATCGGTAGTATACACAGTTACACCAGTAGCGAACGCCCCGCAGATGCTTTCGGAAACACAAATCACCTCCTTACAGTCTATCACAGTGCAACAACCAGGGGGGGGGCAGCAGTAGCAGATCTAGAGAAAAGCAATTCCATCACAACATGGTCGCACAGAACAAAACTAACCTCATCCTTCAAAGGCACAACTCACTCTATTTTCTCGCAGAGCCAGATGATGCTCTGCAAGCAATCGTGTGGCCATTCGGGAAGTTAAAGTTCGATTCAGAAAATCCGTAATGAGATTTGTATCCTGAAGGAAAAGAGTAACCTGACCAGTAACCAAAAGTAAGATTAATAATAATAGCAGACAAAAGTTTCCGCCCACGAATGCTCTAAAGTTTTGCGACAAAGAAGTCCTTACCAAGAAACAAGTATACCGGTACCCGGAAAAACCTTTTTGTGGCACATCAAGAAGCTAATTTTTACTGAAAAGCCGAGGAGGCCTGAACAACTGTTTCATCCTCGTTGGAAACCATCAGTAATGCGCATCTCACGAAATTCCAGAGTCTGTGACTTTCCACCCTGGACCAGCAGTTTGAACATTCTGCGCTGGAATTGGATTCAAAGATGCAAACAGAGGGCCTGATCGGCACTCAGTAATGCTGATCCTTTAAATGGTTCTTGACATCATCTATTCACGAGTATGTGCTGGTGAATCTGCATCTCCTTTTGTCTTCACCTGAGATCTGCAAGATATGGCTATCAATCAATGTCGCTGGGGTTGTTGCTGTAGTAGGCAAATTTTATCCACTGTCTGAATGAGTGCTTGGTGATCTAGGCACCCCAGGATGATTGTAGTAGGCTAGCATCAGGTACCTTATTTTTTATCGTCTTAGGCCTTCCAAATAAATTATGGGTGTGCGATAGCGAAGAATCGGTGTTGAACACTGATGTTGTGCCACTGATGATGACTTCACCTGCGAAGTTATTCTGCACCATCAACCTAAATTACATTCACATACAGAATTCCTTCATCACCAAACACATTTTGGACACGGTAGCACACCAGGCTCATTACGCACTCGGAAAGAGTCAAAGTTTCGATTTGGAATTACGCAGAGATCTAATAACATAACGGCAAATTTTTTTCGAGGCCAGCATGACGGGAAGGGGAGGATTGTAAAAGGAGGCGCGGTTGAAATCCCAATGTGCAAAACACATTGCACCATAACATTGGTCCTTTTCAAAACCATTTGTGGGAAAAGATTTTTATGATCATTTCGGATTGCTTGTCGCGAAAATAGGGGCTTATTTCCATGTTTGGTAGAGGTCACTGCTCTCTAAACCGAATTCGTGTATCCAGGAAGACAGCTCAGCGGTTAGAAGGAAAATTGACTGATCAGAAAGTCCGTGGTTCGAGCCCGACATCTGCCTCTCGACTTCCCTTGTCTAAGCTTGGGCAAACTGGCAGTATCCCAGCCCTCATGCTTTCTTCTGCTGGTACGACAGTTGAACAATCGATTGTGCGGGTACACGTGCAATTTTATCGCTTCAGCGCAACAAAACATTTGACTCAGGAGGTTTGCATCATACACTCTTCAAAGGTGGTGATCCTCTCATGGCTAACTTGACGACTTTACCCCAATATATCTGGAGGTATAACGACAGAATGGAGCGCCTCGACGGTGAGTCCTATATTGAGAAAAAGGGCGCAATAACACTGTGCAAAAACAACCGGGGCATCAGTCTAGTGGCCACAATTTTTAAGACGCTTTCTGGCATTATCATATGCAGGGCGATCGACCATCGGGAGCGTCAGGTCTGCGGGAATGAATTTAGACTTCGTCATGGCCGGGATTGCATCGATCACATCTTCACTTATCGGTAAATGTTGGAACTACTCCATCACACAACCGACAATGGCTTTGTCACTCTGGGTCTGCTTTCGACTCCGTTCATCGTCAGGAACTGTGGTGAAGCCTGGCAATCAAGTGTCACTTTTAAATTCCTATATTTTACAAACGCCGTCTGTGTATCCCTCGGCGGACGCGAACGTGTTTACAGTTAGCTTTCTGCTGAGTTCGCCACATCCAGTCGTCTCAGGCGGTGTTTTGTGTCTCCCTTTACTTTGCCTCCGGAACTGAAGTACTGTTATCATGCTTCCTTACCTGCCTCTAACACCACGGAGATTGAAATACGTCCGGGCTTTTATTCACGCATACTGAGTACGCTAACGATATTGCCCTCCTGGATCAGAAACTTGGGAAATTAAAACTATTTTATGTAATTATATATACATGTATTATAATTTTATATGTATAATTATGTGCTGCACAGTGCATCTCATCGCTGTTCCAAACGGTGTTGACACCTCACCCTCGATCAGTTTCTCTAAGAAAATAAGTTATTTTTTTTCTAAGTCTCCAGGTGAATCCTTCCCTTCAAATTCTTCAACTTTTACCAAGAAGGTCCACTGTTTGACATGGTTGCTGTGTAGAGCTGGCAACCTAATCAAATCCCGTGAATCGAAACTGATGGAAATGTCAACACCGAATTTTATTCAAGGTTCACTTTAAAGCTGGCAAAACAATTGACCTTAGGTATGTTGCATTATATGAAAGCGTTGATAAACGGCAAACCCTTCTTGCCATCAGTTCCTCAACGTGCAGCATCTGACCTCGATTTGTCCAGTCTCATATATGATTAGACGCAAGCTTTTGCACCGGTTTTTATAGCACCATTGGTCGTGTCGATGAAATTAACCCATCAATATGAATCACGCCGAACCCGTTGTGGCTTACCGAACGGCGGTTACCAGACTCGTTTCACTGTGCCTGTTGGAACATGCGCCTTGAGTCTCGGTTGATTTATTTAACACTGTGCCATGGTGATGCGGATGGGCCAAGTGAAATTTGATTGGGATCGCCTGGCGCCACAAAAGAGAAAGAAACGCGCGCAAAGTCTGCGATGCCATATATCGCTGAGTTGACCGATTGTGGACTAATGTGATCAATGATTTTCGTAAACCAGCGATAATCGGTCGGTTTAGCATTATGGATCGAAGTGATACAACAGAGTATGCATTTCGTTCCATGCCATTGAGTTTCGTCTGGTTTGTCTTAATGGTCTCAGCATGCACTCGATAGTCACAATAACGCAAAAGCGAACGACCTCTTGGACCTTCAACGTCTCACTGACAGCCGGAGTTCATTGAAGTGGATGTGGCAGTGAAGATATCAATAGTTTAAAACAAGCCTAAATAGAGTGGAAGGAATTATGAAGTGATGCCAGGCTTTCCCAAGTGTATAAATGAAGGGATAAATACCGCCACAGCATTACCGAAGATTTTACTTATTTCACTAACCAAACAACGACAAGGATACGGACAGTTATCAGGTAGCAAAAATAACTCATTGAAGTAGTTTACCAAGATCATGACTAATCTTTCTGGTTGCATGAAAGGCTCGACATGGTTTGTCAAACATAACTCATTACAACCTGATCCTAAATTACTATCACTTCGGAAAAAGCCTAGCTAAACGTGGTTAGACAAAAGGCAGTACCACGACGGTATATAACTCACCGTAATTCGCGACCTGCACTCTTTGAAGCCCGTTGCTAACATACTAATTACCGAGCTGTGTTCATTCAATATAGTCCGTAAGAGCTTGCTGAATCTCGTCTCGTCTTCGAACGTTTCCACTGGTGGTTCTTCGGTGAGCCTTCGAAATGACTTCAAGTACATATTATGCTAGGTGAGAAAGTTGTCATCCCAGGTGAAGGATAGGAATAACCAACCACAGCCAGAATGGTTGGATTACATCCAACAATGAACGGCAGAGACCGAAAATCCACGATTCGATGAGCTATGCGAACAGGCAATTCTCTCTGCATGTACTGTGCACTTCGCTACAAATCAATTGACGTGCACGATAAAGTTTGCAGGACATACCAACAAGTGGTTTCCATTGGGATGTTTCCCAGTGTAAAGTAGGCTCTCCGGAGTTAGCTGAACCTCTTGCTACAAAAGTATATCAAGAAGATACGAGGTGGTCACCTTGGCTGCCGCCACATCCACTGCCGATTGTGAGTAGTAGGCAGAAACAGAATCCAAGCGTTCCTTGTCTGACATGATATCGGGTGTCAGTTGATAGGAGCGGCTCTCCCAATGAGTGAAACGACCATGTATGGTCTGAACATGTGGAGGAATATCCGAAATTTTGTATATAAAGTAAAGGATAAGACGGTTGAACCGTGTGGTCTTGGTAGGATTCATGGTCCTGAAGCAGATAGAAAGGTTTCCAATCAATTTGAAAATTTTTGGGACCGATTGGGCAGTCATCTTTTCAGAGAGGTTTGGTCTGAAACGATGACCAGCCAATCGGTCCCAAACATTTTGCCCAGCAATAAATCCACCGATTGTTCACCAAACTTCTCTGAAAAGATAGAAAGGTTTTTATTCCCGCCTCTGTTTGGCACGGATGGCAGCGACCAAAGGCGACAAACAAATAAGGCTGCATTAGAGTACACCAACTGAACAGTCAGAATGTAGAATATGCTATCGTAGTGCTTGTTCGTGTCACACGTCTAATCAGAGACAACCACCCAACTGAGACTCAGAATTGTCCAATATGCCCACCAGCGCGTGGAAAAATACGTTTTCCAGTTAGCACGTTTCCTGCGTATTCCACTATGCGAACCGAAATAAGAATAAGAGCTAATATACTATCGCACTGCATAAGATCACTTGGGCGTTTGTGAAAAAAAAACAATCAAAATTGTGACTGAACTTCCCGAATGTTGAAACGACACACCTACGGCATCCGTCGGGGAGCGATGGGCAGGTTTTCTATAATTTACTTGCAAGGCCTCGCAACCCTTAGCCGAACGGACCTTGCGGAGGCGAATTTCAGTAGGTAACCAGTCACACAGGCAACCAGTCGATGGCCTGTAAGAATGTCTATCTTGGTATAATTTCCACCAAACACTTGTATGCATATGTTCTATGGAACATGACGATCTTTCAAATAGGGCAAGATTGCTCGGTAATTAAAGGACGAATTTACTGACTGTAAGGTCAGTGGTTCGAACTTGACCTCTACATCTCGACTGCTCCTGTCTGGGCTAGGGCACCGGCATAGCATTAGGCTGGACAATTTTTTTTAGTTGCGATCAAAATTTCAAGGTTGCTGTGCTCCCTCACATTGATCCAAAGGAACTCGTCTCAATCCAGGGCAATATCAGTCTGGTAATGTAGAAACAGGTTTTATTAGGTCAAAGCAGCACCATGCGCCGCTCTCTGCGTACTTCACTGGCTGTTCATAACGGATTCAAGGACTGATACGAAGGATCGATGTTTTCGCACAAGCTTCCCAAGTCGGCTAGGTGCTTGTCATTCAGCGGCCTCAGTTCGCCTGAAAGGCACAAGCGAAAGTGTGGCGCCACTTTAAGGGTTCTGTCACGAAGAGACTGGACCTTACCGTGGTGTGACGGTTTGCGCACCTCAGTGATCAATTGAGCTATACTGGAGAGTATCCCGCGAAGCTCAAAGAGTCTCTCATACCAGGTTGGTCACGGTTTGCGTCAGTGATCAATTGAGCTATACTGGAGAGTATCCCGCGAAGCTCAAAGAGTCTCTCATACCAGGTTGGTCAACGATTAGATAGAGGACGAACACAGTCTCCTGGCCCTCCAGGTTGGGGGTTGGAACATGTGGCGACTTGTTCCGTAGAAATGGTAATGCATTTGCATTTCCCGCCAAACACCGCTGCCTTGCGGTTAGGCTTTTGAGCCAAAGGCTTTGGTTGAGGACCCTAATCGTCCTCCTGTCTAGGTGTGGGCGCCCTGGCAGTATCCCAGCCCACGTACAACCATGAATTGCACATACACAAATAAACTCATGCCATATCGGCCGTCGCGTGGTGCCATCAGCCGGGTCGCCTTACTTGCTGCATACAGCAGGGCGGGTAAGCGAAAACAGGCTACTGCTGACGCCTCCCTCCTTTCTCCTTCACATACTTTTTCTTCCCCCTCTCCCCACCCCATTAATAACTCTCTCCTTGTAGGCCCAGCACCTAGGACTGATGACTCCGTTCGTCATACATCGGTTTTGCGTGCAGCATCTGCTCGTCACATGGTGCCAACATCTTCAGGAATCTCTAAATCAGTCCTCAAGCCTCGACACCCACTCTATCTGGCCGCGTTCAATGT
>NW_008751699.1:44811-55009 GCF_000715545.1 Opisthorchis viverrini | reverse complement strand
GCCTTCCAGGATGGGGACCGCGTGATCCTCACTGCGCCTGGTTGGAGACACTACAAGATATGGCTGCCAACCGATGTCAGTGGCGTTCTTGTTGTCAGTTTCTGTCCAGATTACCTGAGTGAATGTCTGGAGGTGTAGGCACCTCGGAATGATCGTGTTAAGCTAGCACTAAGTCCCCCCCCATCCACCTTTATTCTTTTCTTTGCAATAAGGCTTTCAAATAGGTCATGGTTGTACGGCAGTGAAGCATCGGTGTTGAACACTGATGTCATGCTGTCGATGATGATGATGACTTTAAGGGTTCCCAGTGCTGAGCAGTAAGCCGCTCCGAGCGAGGACTCACACAAGAAAATATCCAGAAGTGCTTTGAACTGGATTGTAGGTGCAGTGCGAACGGCCGTCGTAGGGAGGCCGTCTCACGCACCAACTACTGGGAATGCGAGACGCGCCATATAATCAAAGTACTTGAGGCCAGCAACCATCTCTGTAGCAGCTCTCGTGGGACCCACTCTATGGGGGTCACTTCCTTCCCGCGTACGTTGGCGTATTCAAGAAGCGGCCAGCTGATGCTAATACCACAAACCCACAAAAAACTTCTCGTTGGTTCTTCGCTGACAAACTGCGCCCGTGAAATAAATACCTCATTTTCGAACGCACAGTTGAACATCGTCGCTGTGTCGCGCCTTAGGTATCACTGAATTGTGTCAACAACACTTGCAACACATGCATGTGGAAAACGCATAAGTCACCGGAGATTGTATTTCGAAAACCGTGACACTTAAAGCAAAGATGGAGTGCAACTGGATCAGACCCTTAAAAACGCTGTTGCAGTGGACACAAAACCAAGTAAGGTTGCATTTGTTGTTTAAATCCTACGAAGTCCTTCATGAACCCTTCATCCGTCGCAAAAATGAAAAATCGAAAAGTTGTGGTAATGCAGATGCGACGACAAACGCATTGGCTCACTGTCCGAAGAACATATGGAGGTACTTTTAATCATCCAAAGGAAGGTGCCAGTCCCGTGAGTACCGCTTCGTGGCGATCACCTAGGGGCTTGAGGTTAAAACTCGCCAATTTTAGGTGATCTGCAAAAAGTGGTGGTTGTTATACCAGCAACACCGAAAACCACTTACTTTTCCACTTAATGATGACTTTCTGAAAAGTGAATTTTTAGATTCCGCGCCTTTTCAGAGAGGACAATGCTTCGTTCCTATTGGCTGTTGCCTTTGTGAATCTTTTACGGGGGCCTTAGTATTCGCACAATGGAATTGAATTTTCGAAAGTTGTCATGTGCCCCTGATTGGCTAAGACATTAACAATCAAGTTCACAGTACCAGTTGAAACTTTTGAGCTCCATTTAGGCAACTCGGGGCCTCAGTAATGCTGGGAAATCAGCCCACCAGATTTTTCGCCAGAGGTGTGATTCCTCTACTGGACAAGGAAATGTGGTGATCTGTAAGAATGTGAACCTGGATCAGGTTTGAGCGCATATGCAACACAATACATTGTAGAGCAAAACGTTCTAGTCCGTTCTCAAATATTTTTCATCTATTAGCATTGTGCGGCTAATCTACCCCCTCTTGATTTAGGCAATAAAAGTTCCCCTTTGAAGTCTTTCACTAGATTTACGGATCCACAAATTGATACACAGGATCGAGGCTTTCGCCCAAGTTTCCCGGGTCGGTTTTATCCTTGTCGTTCAGCGGCCGTCGTTTGTCTGAAAGGCGCAATTATAAATGGGTGTAACACTGTTCTTCATGTTCTCAGTATGGGGCAGTATCCTTGCCAACGCGAGGGTTCGAATAAATATTTGTCTAGTAGTGCTTTGAACTGGGCTCCAGATGGAGTGCGGACAACCATCGGAGGACGGTCATTCCACGGATCTACTACCCGAAATGAGAAAAAATTTTCCTGATGAATTAGGTTGCTCTGAGCTGGAAAATCTTCACACCATATCCCCGCCGTGCGTTTGCTGGTTCAACGGTAGAAAACCTGTTTGCAAGCTTTGTTCAAACAGGGCATAAGTAAGAATTAGGTCCCTTCGGAGGCGATCATACCATATGGGATAGAGGCTATGCACCGCGAGACGCGCCTCGTGGTCCACGTACTTAAGGCCGGCAGTCATCTTCGTAGCGGCCTGCTGGACACGCTGAATGAGGGTGACGTCTTTCGTGCGTCCTGAGTAGACAACTTGGTTGACATATTCAAGAAGCGGTCTGACGTAAGCCCAATATAGTATGTGGAAGTTCATGCGAGTAATACAGGGGAAGATGCGCCGAATCATCCGTAAAATGGCGAATGCGTCTTGGGCCGATTTCCCACGGTGTAGTGTGAAGAAAAGTTTTAGGAGACCCAGATACCCATATCCTTTTTGGCATCCATCTCACGATGTCTCCTCAAACTTGTACTTTTCAAGAAACCAAAAAATTTTAGGCGAGACTATGGAGTCTTCGGGATTGCTATAATCTGTCTGTACGTTCCCGTGATGTGTTGTTTAGAGCATCTCTTTTAGGTGAGCGAAATCTCAAGACCATCACTGTATAACTGGTTCATGGGATAAAGCGTGATAACAATGTTCTACATTTTGTAGCATTCTGGAGTGTTCTTATCGAATGAAATAACATCCGCGGACTACCCCCGATGAAAACAGTGGATTAACTTTTGAATACGTAGAACCTATCAAACGTAACAAATTGGATGAATTTGTTCAGCCAAATTCCGCACACTAGTTTTCCGGCGGGCTCTCCCCCAGTTCAGTACAATGATTAAAGAGAAGCTGATGCAATATGCAGTGGTGGTGATGGTACGCACCTCTGTGTTTGATCTCCATTCTCTGAGTGCGCAGCGTTTTGAGATGACTACACGTTATTAAGAACATAACAGTACCTCTCGCTCAGGAGTGCGTCAGCCAGCCCAGTTTTATTGGCGGAAAATTAGGCTAAACAACGCTGGTCCTCATGCACGTACTATCGTCTACCTTAGCTACTAGAGTTAAACTAATGTTAAACGCTGATAATGACGCACCAGTTAGTAACATAATCCACTGGCCAACGACGGCTATTATACTCAACTGTAAGCGGTGCCGAACTCCTTGTTTACTCATAACATCTGCTGGGCCCGTATCCATCCCCGAAGCTAATTATCAGGAACGAGCTGTATATGATAGCCCAATCCAACGACCAAATACTGTCCTTGTCAATGTGGTTTTTCATGCCGCTCTTTTGCTTCCTCTAGAAATTAGGTATTTCTTCAATTACATGAACGTTGTTGTTTGAATGCGCACAACTCGAAAAAACGCGCATTTTGTACAAGTACATACAAAAGACAAAGGTGATCAAGTGCTTTGACTTTCTCTTCTGATTTTCCTTGCCCTTGCAGCAGTCATTCTCGAGTTTCATTTGCTAAATCTGGTACCAAAGCATGAGTTTTTAATGCTGTGGATGATGATACTAAAAGTAGGTTGATCCTACTTTCACTCAAAATACTGCGCTTAAAAGAAAACTCCCAATGTAGCACGGAATATCAAATCCATCAGGAATTAAGTTTGTGGAACAATGAAACGTAGAACATAACCAACTGCAAACAATGGCGTCTGGTATGAGTCGCTCGACATAAACTTCTCAAGTTCTTCATAAATGCTAGAACTTCAGTAACACAAGAACAGTTTGGGAAAAATCCGTGTTCCGCCAGGAACACCAAACCGTTTTTAGTGAGCTGGCTTTAAAATGATCCGTTTCAGAATGCACTCCCTCACTTTGCATGGTATACTAGTGAGGCTTCCGATCCTGCATCTCTCAGGGAATACCTGGCCATCTGGTTTGTAGTCTGGCTTAATAATCTCTTTTATCCAAGCAAAAGGAAGGTCGCCCACGTCGAAAGACATTAAAGACCTCATTTTCAGCAAACATCGAATACATTTGGGTTACTGTTGGAATGGCTGGTCACGCCTTGACTTGAGACGAATGCGTCAATTTCGTGGATAATCCGGACAGTAGTCCGGAAGTCTTCTTCATTGAATTTGGTCTAAGTTTCATCTGTTCAGGGAAGATATACAATCAGCGCAACTCTGCATAGCAGAAGTTTTAAATCCACATTTGTGTTTTCGGGTTCCTAACCCGATAGCAGATGAGTTGGAGGCTAGCATACAGCGGAAGTTATGTCCCAGGAAAGCCTCAATCATCCCTTGATCGAGTGTTTTAACAAGAATCAGTGATGTTGATGACCTACTGGGGGATGCGTGGTTGAGCTCATTTGGGGTGCTCTATTGAACGAATTTTATCAGTGTAGATGCAAAAATGTCCCCTAGACCCGACGGCCTTGAACTTTTTCAGAAAGACTTGGAAGCGTTTAAATAAACTGCTAGCATCAGATGGGTAGATATTTATTTGCCTAGTAAGCACATCACTGGCGGTTACGGTCGGTCAAATGTGGCAACCCAAAAAATGGAGTGCAGTTTTTGCCTCTTCCCAAAAACGTCCGAAGACCCACTGCAAGCGGACGAGACGAACGGTTGCAGTCTTACGTTGACGAAGGCGTATGCACAAGCTAACTGGCTGTACAATAGTACTCTGACTCACCACCTAACCCCACGGCATTTGGACACCTACCCAAATGTCGACTGCGTATTGCTTACTACAACATACCGCGTGGTCGGAGGATAACGAGATAAGTTCGAAAATGAAAATGTAATGATGATATGATGAAATAACTGATTTTTGCCAATCTGCCTTCAGACGGCCAACTCAGGTTGATGTTTTTGGTTTTCAGGAGTTCTATCAAGCGCTTCCTTGAACTAAGACCGAATTGTTTTCTCTGTATAATCCGATGACACGGTCGAGTGTGTGGCATCTAAGGTGGAAGAAAGGTTTCCTACTCTTCATTATCTCTGATAAATCTGTGTATCGGAGAAGTTTTTTATCTTCGTTTTTCGACCAGGTTGGTTGGTCTGCAAACTCAAGAGAGAAAACAGCATGACGTGTGTTGCTGAATAAGAGACAGGCCGAAGCAGCTGAGTCTTTCTGGCTGATAAACTAGCTCAATCTTTTGGTCTTCGCTGCAAGCCTTTTGAGATTCCGCTTGGTGGTTTTCTGCCACGGTCAACATTGGCTTGCGATTTGTCAAAACGACTCACGTATTGAGAGAGCTTGCATTAAAACAAGCGAGTTCAGAAACAATCACCACGACTAGTAGAAGGCGTGTATCGCAGAATGCTAGCACGAGACCTTAGGTTGCTGCATTCTGAATCCTGTCAAACGCAAATTCTAAGGACAACCCACCATCATGTCATTCATTTTTACGTCATCATTCGGGCAGACTTATTCGGCCAACGAAGTCAGGTATCTATTGCCACTAATTATTGTTACATTTAACTTTTGATTTGCGGCCACTAAGAGCGAGTATACGAAACAGCAATGAATTTGAAAATTTCTAACACTAAGCCGTCTGTCGAATCCAGTGTTTGCAAAATCGCTTTGACTTCTAATCACGCTTTCAACCGTCTGACCTACCGTTCGCATATCCATGTGCATCAACTGTAGAAGTCCATCAAGATTTTAAACAAGATGCTTTTGACAATTCTCACTGTAAACTCGGCGGCGACCTGATGAAAAACTGACAAATCCGACGGAGTATGCCAAAAGTTTGAAGGCAACTGAAGCTTATGTTGAATTCACTCTGCGAAAATTCTGTAGATAAGCCAGCCACAGATAACAACAAAACTTCACTGAGTTCTGCCCCTAATGACGCAACACTGAGGGATTTTTGGTGAATGCATGATCTAATTCCCTCTGACTTCCAAATTCAACGCGCTCTGCCTGATAAAGTGTGGAGGCCAGTTAACCTCACAATGGTCTTCAATTCAGTCAGGTATTCCGGTTCAGTTTTAGGGCTACTGGAGCTGGCACGCATAGACGACTGAGCTTTGATGGAGAGATAAATTTAAACAAAGTGCATATGAACCCAAATACCAAAAAAGTTGGGGTGTTCCTAAAAAGCTAATTCAATCGACCAAATGAGCAAAGAACGCATGGCTTAAAAAACGAAACTTTGGTTTTCAGCTCAACGAAGGCTTGCGGCTTAATCCTATTACACGAAACTAATTCTGGGCAACAAGGAGTGTCGTCATACAGACATTTGTATTTCTTCCCAACGTGCGAGCATTACTCTTTCCGACATTTGCAGAATTCTCATGGGCATATTAACACGTATGAAATCAGCATGGTTGCCCAAAATTATGCCCGGTAGCGCTGCGAAATTGACTTGGAACTTCGGTTTTACCCAACGAACAACCAGCCTTGTCCACAAAGCTGTTGATTTTCGGAGATTTTGGAAACCATTAGGTCAGCGCTGTCCTGTGAACAGATCTGTCAGTGCCCTGGGGGGCACCGCTTGCTGGCGATCTCATTTTCACTTCAAACTGCGTAGTCTCTCCGCTTTGGGGGTATTAGGATAGCTTACACACTTAAGGCCAGTGACTCTGTTTCTACTCTTGCTGACGTTCAGCCTTATCTGAATTCTTAATCCCTCTGGCCTCCAACACCTGCCTTCCTTTAGTGGTTCCAAACTACCGAGCATTCTCCCACCGACTTCAGATTTCTTCTGCTTATTCTTAGTGGATTTTCGATACATACTCTTCCCGAAGTGAAAGACCTAGGTATTCCAGTGAATTTAGTTTGCCTCAAAATGCATGGTACAGAGTGGCTGATGCCCGCAATCTCCGGGCTTTTGTTCGTCGATCTTCCCATAATAAGCCATTTTTAATTGCCATCTTTAAGCATTTTGCTGGACCCATTCTTAAATCTGACCCCAAATNGTTCAGGGAAGATATACAATCAGCGCAACTCTGCATAGCTGTGGAGACTGTACAGCACTCGTTTACCAGTTCCTTATTCCCAGCCCCATCCACACTGCGATATCGTCCATGCTGTCTGTCACTTGGACAGCATAATTTATGGCTGAGGCGAGTTGGGTTGAACCTAGGCCTTCTGCATCTCCTGATCTGCCGACAAGCTTACGTAACTGACATATACCCTAAATTTTATTCCTATCCTCTATCCAATATCCGAAACTCTGGATTTTTGTTCCTATGTTGACCTGTCAAGCTGTATCTAGACACAACTTTTTCGTTTGCCTGTATTCCATACTATGAAACAAGCTCCACCCCAAAGTCCGCACTATATCATCTCATGTAGGCTTTCGAAATACATTCTAATCTTACCTATCTAGTGAAGGAACCTATCGTCTTTTCGTGCCACAGCTTACGCTAGGCGCATACTTTCTAAGCCCTTCTAATCTGCTCTATCACCCAGACTGCATTATTATCCGGTCCTAGCATGTACGCTCTCCAGCTACAACAATCTAATAATAACGCACACCTGAGACATTTTGCTTCAGGGCTTTCCATAAACCGCTATCTTATCCATCTCCTATACGGGCGTATATCTTCCCGGAAGTACATCTGCACCTACACTCCGAAGAGTAGACGTTTCGGAAAGAGTGTCTGGCGCCTGCCATCATGATTGTTTTCATGCCCGACTCCATTAACATCATTGTATATCCTTACCTCCGGCCTTAAGCTTGTGTTTTCATACTACATCGTCAATCCCAGCTGGTTCTTTGCTTCCAGGTCAGCCAACTGAAACCCCCCCTTTGTTTAGCTTACTGTAAGTTTCTTCTATTGGACACCGTTTTATTTGATGCCTCCGGAAAATCGCCAAACGCTTTTCCTCTCATCCTATTCTTTTCTTATCCCTCCCTCTTCCCAACCTTCAAATTTCGGTTACCGTTGCTCAAAATAACACGTATAGCTGTCACTCAATGCGGCTGGACGTCGATCTGCACCCGCGTGGTTCTCCAACTGAAACAAAACCACCAGTGACTGCACCCGTTTCAACCTTCTTATCCTGCCCAGATCTGGCCGTCAAGGAGATGCGTATCTCCTGTCCGTTTACGGCGACCTTGGTCACCTTTACCTTGCCATCAGAGAACAGATGTGCCTGTGAAAGGATGGCATAGCAATGCCATACTCAGTCTGATGGCAATCCTGCAACTTTTTTCCAACTCGTAACCGACACGTGTAACTGCAACTACCATCCCTAGGACGAGTTTGACATCGAACGCAACAACAGAATAGCCTGATTAAACCAACATCACGGAAAGCGTGACCAAATTGATTACCGGTGCTTCAATTTTTATTTACAGAAATAATCAAAAAACCGTGCTCAGCAGACATGTTTTGTCCTTCTGAGACTCACCAACTGTAGCAATCACAAAAGGCAACAAGCATTTCTAGCCTGAAACACGTTCAGTTATAAAATGATGTAATCATGTTTGGGCTTCTGGGACAGTTGAATGATTCCAGGTGAGAGGCAACTGTTTTTGCGTATGACGCTGTGATAACGTTGCAAATGTTGTTAGATTACATAAACCATATTCAGAAGCTCTTTAGCGGATCACATTTTTAATGGTTCTGTTATTTTATGGCAATCAATCGTAGTAAAATTATGTTTTCCTAAACTTGGTTACATATTTCCCGATGACGCAAGCGTCACGGCAACCAAGGCATCCAGGACTTGAGTTGAAGACCAGCTTGCGCAGGTGAGGAACGGGGGCGTAATTTCCCGGTTTCGTCTATAGCCTCTGAGTGGTCCCGAAACCTTCTAGGACAATATAGGGTCGCCTCTAACAGCGTACGTCTAGCACTGTGTACAATAGCCCGGCAGCCTAACTGTGCCTGACACATCTATTGCGCTTCATGGGTGTTTCACGTCACGTTGTTACTAGTTACGCAATCGACAAATATTGTTTAACCCGAAGAGTCTATGATAGGGGCGCACAGTCTGTTGTTACATAGTATGTAGAGTCGCCAACGAAAACGGAACGAGTGATTTCCGGCCACGACTGAGTTTCAGGGTTCAAAAACTACAGTTGTGACATAAGTTGCTGCTGCTTTAGGTATAGCTGATATGTCGTCAACAGTCGCATCAGAAGGTTGTGGCAATGGTGGTATTCCAAGCTTAGCGTTCATCGCTCACCAAATACGTCAACAGCAGCTTACATTATTCTGTGTACTCAGATGATTGGTACTCAGAACTGCAACTCTGGCCTAACCACAGACACTATCGTTGATCCGTTGGCTCCGAAAAACGCACCGATAGTTCTTTCGTTATAAACCAAAGTTAGGGCTGTCCATGAACAAACCGGGTCTTGAACCTAGGCCAGTCAATGAAT
Source organism: Opisthorchis viverrini (assembly GCF_000715545.1). Classification (NCBI taxonomy): domain Eukaryota; kingdom Metazoa; phylum Platyhelminthes; class Trematoda; order Opisthorchiida; family Opisthorchiidae; genus Opisthorchis; species Opisthorchis viverrini. The sequence goes on along the minus strand of NW_008751699.1, from coordinate 45,781 downwards.
ATATCGGGTGCCTTAGCTACCGAACACAATTCCAAGGATACATGGCCTTCAATGGATTCATTGAGAGGAACATATACTATTACACGTGGGCTATTCCCTTAATTCAAACGAATAACGTTTTCATAATATGTGAACGATGCTGATTGCAAACAGCCAATACATCAGCGTTAGCTGCTAGATCTGGGCTGCTCTGATTAATTACTTTTTGTTACCGCCAGTAATCCCAAATATCATCTTCCTTTGGAGATATAGTTAACTTTAGGGACAAAATATAGGATTAAACTCTTTACAACCAAGCTATCTAAAACTACCGGGAATCGCAAACTCTTTGCGTTTATTATATTTAAAAACCTGTTAACGATGTAAATGTCTGTAAAGATATAACCGCATTGTAATTCTCCGATTCGTTTGAGAGGGTCAATCATAAACCGCAAATCCGCCATGTTGCCACTTTCGAATGTTCCCGTCATCTAGGTATCAACCAATCAGAATGGGGGTGACGCCGCAAGTCGCGTGATCGCCAAGCGGCGCTCTAAGTATGAATTTCTCTGTTTTCACGCTATGCCTGTTCTTCGTTCTGTGGGTGGATTTGTAGCTACTGCGTGACCAAAAATATTCGCAAAATGGTTTTAATCAGGGTTATAATCAGACAGAAAAGGAAAAAACACTCGTAGCAAATATGTTTAACGTGATCAGTAAATCCGGTCAGTAAATTCGCCCTCTAACATTGGGCCAGAAATCCCGAACCGTAAACGTGGTTTCGAGACTTCTGCCGTGCAGACTTCTCAGGAATGCGCATCTTTCTTGAACAAGTCACACTGAGACCAGCTCCAGTGGAAGAACTATATAGGACCATTGTCCAAAAAGTTCACGAGGCTGACGCATCGTTCGTCCCAAAAAGCAGCACGCACTCGGATGAATCGCAGGCTGCCAAAAAGGATTCGGCGACTTCTGGAAAGAAGATCCCAGC